>NW_016212866.1:0-1796 GCF_001687245.7 Rhagoletis zephyria | reverse complement strand
GATGCCAGCGAAGAAGTTTCAACTTATAAAAATGTTGTAAATGCAAATTAAAGCTATAAAAAATAACAACATTTGAAAAAAATATTTTAATTTTTTTTTCGCTTTTAGCGAAAGAGTTTGAACTAGCAAATTCGAAATAGAAGCTAACGCAAATAAATAAAAAAATATTTTTCAAAGAATCCTTTTTTTTGTTCTTTGCTGTCAGCGAAAAAACATAAACTTATAAAAATGATATGCATACAAACTAATGCTATAAAAAGCGATTTGTGAAAAAAATATATATTTTTTTAAATTTATTTTCAGCAAAAAAGTGTTAACTTATACATATCGTATAAAACGTAGCAATAAATAAAATTGTATTTGAAGACGTTTTTTTTGTCCCTGCTGTCGCGAAAAATTTTAGTTTAACGAAAAATAAAAAAATGTTGAAAGATTTTTTTTGAACTTAAGTTTCTGCTGAAATTTGCGAACTTATGTATAAATATTATATAAAAGGTAACTCTAAAAAAAAATATAAATATCTGAAATTTTTTTTTTTAAGAATTTGTATTGTTTGAAAAGTTTGAACTAACTGAATAATACGAAAAGTAATGCTAAATTAGGAAAAAAATATTGTTAAAAGAAATGTTTTTCTTCATTGCCGTCAGCGAAAGAGTTAGAGCTTTTAATGTATATAAATTGTAACGCTAAATAAGTAAAAGAAAAAAAAAAATTCAGAAAAAAGTTTTTTTACAATTTTTTTTTTGAACTTAAGTGAAAAAGCGTGATTTTAAAAAATTTTATAAATTGTAACGCTAAATAAAAACAAAAATTGTGATTATAAAAAGTTTTTTTTTTGTAAACTTTCCTGCACCGAAAAAGAGTGAACGCCAATAAAAATAAAAAACAATTATCAACGATTTTTGTTCAAGATTTTTCCCAAAAAGTGTGATGTTATAAAGGCCGCGCTAAAAAAAAAATAAAAATTATAATTGATAAAAAAAATATTTTTTTAAGTGTTGGTTCGTTGCTGTCAGTGAAAAGTTGTGAACTCATAAAAATTATATAAAACCCAACGCGCTATAAAAAAAAAAATCCTTAAATATTAAAGAATTGAAAAAAGTGTTTATTGTATTTTATTTTTCTATAATTTTTTTTTTATGAAATTTGATACTAAAATTTTTAAAATCTTTTTTTAGCAAACATTTCGTTAAAATATCTTGGTGATGTGAAAACTTTCCAAGATTTAAGGAATGAGAGTGAATTTTGAATTGAACATTACCGCTTAGTTGAAATTCAGCTTAATTTACTTAAAAAAAAAAAACATCTCAAATCTCACAAAAACAAAAATCCAGCAAAAACCAGTAAATAAACAAAGCCAAGAACCAACAAAATCTTCATCGAATTAATTAAAACGACGAGTGGTAGTTGAGTCAGTGAGTGGCGAAATTCAACGAAAGCTATTATGAAAGTGCATACAACAACAAGTCAATTGGAGTTTTTAATATTATTAAAATCCAAAGCAAAAATCAAAACAAAAGCGCTGCATCAGCAGTCACGGCAGCCACAAAAGCAGCTGTTAATTAAATTTCCAAGGAAACAGCAAAAGCAAAATCAACAAAAGTTGCAAACCAAACAAACCATAAGCGCGGCTGCATTTAAAACGCTTAAGCAACAACAGGCAGCAGAGAAACAAAAACAAACACGACAAACACAAAAACAACAACCAGAAAATCAACAACAACACCAACGCTACAACAAGCGCAAACACTTATTGCTGCTGCTCAACCAACATCCTCCGCTGCAATTGTGCCATA
>NW_016212865.1:0-1796 GCF_001687245.7 Rhagoletis zephyria | reverse complement strand
AAACTCATCCTAGTCCTGTTATGTCTATTATTTGGCCAATAACAATAATCGATCACCTGCTGCCACCAACAACAGCAGCATATACCGATACACATATGATAACGGCGACCGACGCTATATAAATAAGCAGTATATCACCGCTATGAACCGCTATGTGCACGGAAGCCCGCCAACGGTTAACGAAAACCATGCCACCAAAAACAGTCGTGCAGTTACTAACAAGCACACAATTTCACTCGCTAGTCAACGCAAAACCACAAGACATCGTAATTCATACAAAAATGGTAGGACAACAACAACAAAAGACTTCATGTACGTTTTTGAAAGCAGCAATTAGCAGGTTAAGGCGATGGGTGAGACTGCAGCGAGGGATCCAAGCAGCGGGTGGTTCGTTTAGGTCAGAGGTTTCCAGACCCATTTCAAAACTTTAATGGTTTCGGTGGACCCCCGCTACTAAATTTCACATATTCGCAAAGTTCGTCAACAAATGTGAAGATTAGACCTAACGATGTAAATTTGCATCGCGAAATGAGTTCCAAGCTAAATTCGGAGCGGCAAAAATAAAAATAAAATATTTTCTTGTGTTCTATTTATTAAAATAACGTGACACTTGCAAGTTCAAAAACAGAGCTCGAGAAGAAGAACGGAATCTAGAAAAATCGATGGCAAACAACCAAGCAAGCAAGAAGCACACAAATTGCTCCACCGTCTCATCCTCTTCAAGGATGGGCAAATGGAGTTGTCATTTACGCCTATCGCAGTCAGATGTTTGTTCCACGTGAAGTGAGCAGTCAGCAGTCCAACAAGTTGTATGTAGTCTCGTCTATCAAAGCGAGCAAAAAACTAAACAGACCTTCGGAGATTGCAGGTAACATTAGTGGCATCCCCTCCATGCCTCCCAGTCTTTGCTGAGGGAAGTATTCGTCCATTTTCTGATGGTCGCTTCGATGGCCGAGGTAGGGAGTGCTATAGCTGGTTGCGGATCGAAGAATGCCTGGTCTTGGCCAACTGTGGCCAAATGGGCAGGTGTCTTATTACCAGGTACTCCCGACTGACCTGACACCCAGAGTAAAGCAAGCTCCTTATGTTTATCAACATAATTTAATAGAGACTTGCATTTCCGTACCAGTCTGAAAGTACTTAGTTAGAGGGCTGGCCAATGCCTTAAGTGCAGTCTGGCTGTCCCTGCAGACACGTAAACTCCTTGCCCTCCTGCACCTATTTTCCACCACGTAGTCCATGGCTTTGAATGTTGCATATACCTCAGCCTGGAAGACCGAAGCATACTCGCCAAGAGAAAAGGGAAGCTTACTACCATTAACTTCGAAAAAGACCCCAGATGATGACTCAGAGTCAGTTTTGGAGCCATCAGTAATGTATGAGTCCTGGCTCAATGCTGGAATTAAACCAACATTCAGCCTCAGGGAACTCAATATTATAGAATCTCTTGAACAAACGTAATGGTGGCGTACTAGCCTGAGGCATTGAATAGACCCAAGTGCTCAATCCAGCAAATTCCGCCTCGCCCCACTGAGAGTTATGCCAACATCCGTTTCTTTTGTCTTCAGGTGGCCTTTAAGGCGTCCACACGTATGAAGACACAAAGTGAAGGTAAGTGCAGAAGTGCGTCATAGTCCGGGAGCTAGCGAAAGTAAAAACGTGCCAATTTCATCGCCAAAGACAACATATCGGGGACTTACACTTACTGCTGTAGATTAACAAACAACAATACTTACATCGCACCGTGAGACCTTTTGGTGTCAGGAGCAGTAGCATTATGTAATATATAATTGAAA
>NW_016212864.1:0-1796 GCF_001687245.7 Rhagoletis zephyria | reverse complement strand
AAAATGACTATATTGATTTTAATGGGATTTACGATTAACCCGTTTTTCCTACACAAATGGCGAGGCTGCAGAAAGTGTTTTGTAAACTGCCTTTGATTAGGATGACAATATCATCCGCATAGCCCTGAAAATCGAAGCCCTTTTTACTTAGAGGACGGAGTAGTTCGCCCACTATGATGGATCCCGTTTTAGCGGGGATGCTTTTTTAGCTTTAAGGTGTGGTTGTGTTCGCCCCTTTGCACCAGACGCAATTGTCTATTACCACCCTAANTCCCCTTAGCAGGCAACATCAGGCGTCCGAGTGTATTTTTGCCCTGAAAAAGCTTTTCACAAAACATCATCTCTTTTTCGGATCGATAAAGACTTTAGTATATCAGTTTCGGAAAAAGTACCAAAAGCAGCGTTAGATGAGCTTCCAGGAATGAAGAAGGTTTCAAAGGTCTTTGCACAAAAGGAGTACAAACAATCCCACAATACTTTTTTTTGGATTTGGTATCCAACTAAACTTATCTCAAGTTCAGAAAGTAAAGCCGGATTTTGTAATTTTAGAACTCCACACCAATTTTTTCATGAATTTAGTGCTGCTTTAATGTTCTCTTCATAAAAAAAAATATTTTATATCAGCGCGAGGCCAGAAAAATTTGGCGAGGTGTTTATATAGTCGAAGAACCGAATTAGTCTATTTATCAGAAATT
This sequence comes from Rhagoletis zephyria, assembly GCF_001687245.7. Taxonomy (NCBI): domain Eukaryota; kingdom Metazoa; phylum Arthropoda; class Insecta; order Diptera; family Tephritidae; genus Rhagoletis; species Rhagoletis zephyria. The sequence goes on along the minus strand of NW_016212864.1, from coordinate 1,101 downwards.
GGCACTGCCTTATATATATTTTATGGCGTATGCTTCGTTTGTATTTGGATGTATAGTGGATATACATTTTTTACAAGAGAGGAACTCCAGACGCTTACGTTCTTGTAGGGGGAATGTCACAAAGTTACATAAGCTTCAAAATACCTTTCGGGAACTTTAGCAACGTTAAAGTTGTCAGGAATTCAAAAACTTCAAACAGGGATCCCCTTAGGATTCCTTCTCAAGAAAGAGCTAGAAAATATCTTCCGAAAAAAACGCAGTGATAATGAGTCTCGACTTTCTTGGCGGTCTTAACTTGCCAAACATCATCTTTACCTTCGTGACCCCATTGTGGACAAGGAAATTGTTAAATGTAATAGAGAATGGAAGAATTTATTCAAGATATGCCGATTTTTAAGTACTTATATTGGCGTGCTAATAAAAGCTGCTTACACACCACCCCTTTACACCTTCTGAAATGAAGAAAATAGTTTTTTATTGGAAAACTTAAGAATATCAACTACTAAGTCGGAAATGTTCCATATTTTGGTCCTATTTCCGACTTCCGGTTTCGACCGGAAATGGGTTAAGCTGACCGGGAGTCCATTTTTTTAATTCGGATGTACACGTTTTTCCACAGATTCGGATTCTGCGCATAAAGTTATGCAACTTTTTTGTAAATTTTTCTTGGAAGTGCCTCTTTCAATCTCTAAATGACTTTTGAGTTAAACCCATCCTGGACTCATAAAATTGACGTAAATGTTTTTGTTGGAAAGCGGAAAAATATGAATCCCGAGTTGGGGATGCTTTATGTTTTGGTTGCATTATCAACTTGGGCTTTTGAGCGGAAGTGGTGTTAACTGACCGCAAGTCCATTTATTTTTAATGGTACATACTTGTTTTTAACACAGATTTGGCTTGTGGTGGGAAAATACATATCTTTAGTCGGCAACTTTTTTCTTAAACGGACTTCCGCTTAAAAGAATGTACCCGACGTTTGCTGTTAAGGCCGTAGGGGACGCGTCGGTGATATCGAGGATGCAAAATGACAACCTTTCTCCGTTGATGTTTCAAAACTATACCATGGATGCAAAAACGCTGTTGGACAGTGGTATTAATTAA
>NW_016212863.1:0-1797 GCF_001687245.7 Rhagoletis zephyria | reverse complement strand
GAAGCCGCGGTTTTATATGAGTTTTAGTTACATATACATACATATGTACATACATATGTACATGGCTGTGAGTGTGCCAACGCGGCTCCTCTTCAGTGTGACTGTCTGACTGTATATAGGCGTATTTTGATGTATGTATGTATGTCGGTTTACACGTAGCGCGCATGTTCCACAAAAGTGTATTAAGTCAAAATTTTTACTTATCTGGAAAACGCAAAACCAAATGGCCGCCTAATGTATTATAAAGAAATAGTTGACTCTTTTTTTAACAAAACATTGCCTCCGCCTTTTTCGAAAGCTAAATACAATCAGTGCTGCCAACTTAGCTATGAAGTGCCGTATTGAGGATAAGAAATTGCCAAAATGTGCCAAATAAAAAAAAATAAAAGTGCTATTCTTCTTAATTCTTCCCAATTAGCATTAAAATATGAAACTTTTAGTTTAGAAAAACACGTAAACGCAAAGGATTTCACAAAAATGTATTGAAATATTACTATTTTTTTAAAAGTTCTATATTGTCACTTTGTGCGAAATTAAAAAATGCAGTGCCATTTGAAGTAAAATATGACCGAAAATGGCACGGTTTGAGCCAAGTTGGCAGCCCTGAATATATTACCACACGTGTGAACAGTTAAAATTTTAATTAAATATCAAATTTTGAGTTATTGCCTTTCTGAAAAACGTGTGCGGCATGTACACATGTACATATGTAAGTATTTTTGACTACTTAGTCAATATTAACGACTGTGCGCAAGAAGATAAGTATGTATGTTTATACATATGTACCTAAAAATGTATTTATGTAATCGGAATTAATAATGTAGTACATTTGTGCGTGCGTTTATGTACCCCTTCGGGTTTGTTGTTGGTTCATTGGCCGCCAAAATTTTTGAAGGCCAAAATAATTCACAATTTTCGATGTGTCCCAACTAGAGATGGGCGCGGGATATCGGTATCCGCGGTACTTTAAAAATTTTGCGGACGGGACGGGAAAAACTACCTTAACAACGTTGAATTAAATAAGTTATTTTTTATGTTTTACTGAGACGAAAATGCACAGCAAAGCAAAACAAAATAATCGGATGATGCTAGATCTTTCATTATTTTTTTTTTAATATTATTTATTTTTTTATTTGAAAAACATGTGAACTTTTCATGTTCACAGATTTCGGGACCCACGGGACGCCTTACAATGCGTCAGGATGGGCGGGTTCGGGACTTCAAAATTTAATTCCAGCATGGGCGGCGGGATCGGGATTGAATATTTTAGACCCGTGCTCATCTCTAGTCCCAACCACATACATTACCGCCATCGGCGCTACACGTGACGACGACAACGGCGATGTTAGCAGCAGCAGCGTCGAAGAATCACTGGGGTTGTGCTTTTTTGGCGAGAATTCCTTTGTACATATATATGTTTGTATATATGTATATATTTGTATATCCAGGCATAAAAGCATAAACCAAATTTCAGCATTAGCTTGTGGTTTGATACATAAATTCTTACGTAAGTATGAATATGTGTATGAATAAGTGGCTGCCCTGCAGAATAAAATATTATCAATTGACAAAAAATAACGACCCATCTCGGCAGCCGGTTTGAAAACGCCCTATCTTCAGAATTTGATTGAAGAATGCCTTATTTCGGAATTTTATTGAAAAAACATCCTATCTCATAACTTGGTTGAAGAACGCCTGATCTCAGAATTCGGCTCAAAAATATCCTATCTCAGCTGAAAATACATTGAAAACTTGCTGAGTTTGGGCATTTTTCAATCAAGTTCTCAAATAGGGCAT
>NW_016212862.1:0-1797 GCF_001687245.7 Rhagoletis zephyria | reverse complement strand
GATTTCGGGCTGTCACAACGTACAACACCTTTCATTATTGCATCATGGGTTTTTACTATGGTAGTGTATGTTAATACAAAACTTTAAAGCCATTTTTCTCGTGTTTCAATTTTTTGAGTTATGACACTACTGAAGTAAATGAGCGAAATGTTTATAAAAATTTTAAACTTTTTTATCAGATTTTTTAGAATTTTTTTGAGTATTCAGATTCGTAGCCCATTAAGTTTGAGTATAATAAAGTACAACGTTGAAGTAGCTAGCACTTATCGTTGATTTTTGCCAATTTTTTGTTAGCGTATTTTGTTAAAATTTTGTTTTTAAGGGGAAAATGGGCAACACTGAATTACAAACATCAACGGTAAGTCCCGATTACTTAAAATATGCATTTCGTTGCACTAAAATTTAATGGGCTACAAAACTGCATACTAGGATGTTCGATTATTCGCCTCTTTTCCAAAACCGGTTTTCAGTATTCGAAAAATTGCATTTTGAAAAAAAACCGGTTCCTGATTTTGAAATTAAGAACAACTTCGAAAAACTCGAAACTTTAATTGAGAGGTCAAGATTTTTATGAAATGAAAAACCCGGTTTGTTCGTTAAAGAAATTCGGTTTATTCGATATTCGAAAAACCAAGATTAAAAAAAAATGCCTATAGATATAAAAAAAAAACGGTGGAAACCGATTTGGAAAAAACCGAGTCAATCACCCCGCTGCATACTCAGAATGTTTTCTAAGAAATCTAATTAAAAAGCTCAAATTTTTGATGAAACTTTGACGAGTTTTGCTAATTTTGACTTGCATGGTTTTTGTTAGATAACGAGCTCCACTTTCATAAAAAAAATATAAACATTAAGTAAACGAAATGTAATAGCATAAAAAAAAATAAAATAAAATGTATCTTCCGCATTTATATATTCGGAACTGTATGTAAGTCGGTCCCATTCTACGGCTTTCACAACTTTACGAACACAGGGAGTACACATACATATACATTTTTATATGCTTTTATTTAACTTGGTCATCCCGCGCAAATCGCGGAAATTTCCAATCGATTTTAAACTGACTTCCCGACAAGTTACAGACTTGAAATTTTCAGCATAGTTCCAATGACGATGACAATGCAATTTAAAATGTAAATGAATTTTCCATATGGTCCAGGGGTCTAGATTCAAAGGCGGTCAAAAAATAGTAAGATTTATGGCTAACAGAGCGTAATTTGCCAAAGAACGTAAAACCACTATAAAATTGTTAAAGCTGCCGGCGCGCCGCGGCGGTGGTGTAGCAAAGCTATTCCTAGTCTAGATATGAACCTCGTTGTAGGCATCATATCAAGGAGATACAATTAAAAGACTCCAGATGTCGCCCCGCCAGAAGAAGTTAAATATTGCGCCTAAATATATGCCATGCTACAGCGGAAATGGACGACACGCCATTTCTTGAAATAAAATTAACTGCTGCTATATGTACATATGTATGTTTATACAAAACGTAAGCAAACAACATTTTGCTTGCCAAGTCTTCTGTTCTCTTTCATTGCAAGTTGAATTATTTTAATATCTATTGCAAAATTTTGTACATAAAATAAAATAACACTTTTTAATATACAACGCTTTTATAAATGGACTAAAAACTATAAAATAAAATAATGTAAAAAAAATATTTTTTAAAAACAAGCTTTTATTTAACCTGTACAATCAAAGGAATAAAATGACGTAGTGTAACAAAAGATTTTTTAGCAAGAAAATTGTGCCAAAACTGCACTAAAATGAATAAAATAAAATAAGTTAAGGTCTCGT
>NW_016212861.1:0-1797 GCF_001687245.7 Rhagoletis zephyria | reverse complement strand
CACTGAGCCATTTCGTGCGACAAGTTTCAACTCTTTATTTGGTTAGCAGACGTCAGCACTTAGCGTAATTTTTATACCTCTCCTCCCCTCCCCGCCACTGCCACCTAGCTGTTGTATGGTTCTAGACTGGCACACTTAAGTCTATTAAGCAGTAACTGGCGACATTCATTTTAGCCAACTTTTTCATACTACCGAATAATATTGACGAACTTATTGTTTCTTTCTTTAAAGGCCGGCATAACAGTTAGCTGTCGTCACCGGCGCAGTGTCGGTAGTAAATTATGTGATGGAGTCACTATTGGATTGCTTTCTCGCATACATTCATTCGACTTGTTGCCTTATTTTGCTCTCTAAGAAACCGCTACCAAATACCTATGTATGTGTGTATGTGCCCAGCAGCGAATGGAATGCATTCCGTATCGATGCCTCACTTTAAAGAGTAATGCGGCAATTAAGTACCAGACTACTTTTTGACAAAAGGTAATGCAGCTTACGTGATGATGATATATAGAAAAGTCTAGCAAAACATTTTTATCAAAATGTAATGCATATAAAATAAAGGTTCGCCCTCTCAATCGATGAAAGTATGTAATTGGAAAAAAAATTTAGGTATCTAGTAGTTGATACATTTCATGAACTTTGGAGTCGAATCTGTAGTTAGTGGCGTTCTCATGCAATCGCATTTTCGCAGCTGGGTATGTATTTGGCTACTTGAATGTATTTGCTCATATTCATATCCAAGTGGCTCTCACAATTTCTGTTATCGTTTATTCTGGTTGGAGCACTTTTAATTCTAAGCGTTTACTGCTAGAAAGCAGCTGCTAATGTCGGCTTGTACAGCTGCATGTTTCTGGCTTTCATTTTTTATACAAAATTTTGGGAAGCGGAACTGGCTACAAAATCAAGTAAAATGCGCGTATTCGGTCATTTCCACTGACTGCAAAATGTTCGTGCTATTTGGTAATACCCACTGTTACCGCTTCATCACTCACTACCGGATTTTTATTTCGCCTTTTAATTGAATTCCTACTTTTTATTTGCAATTTTTAGTTATTTGAAATTTTTTTGTACTCGTATTGAGTTTGCGGGTTTAAGTGAAGTGAATGTGAAGTGGTTGCTCAAAAATTAAAATGTCGAATTTTAAAAGTGTCTCAGTCATATTTCTTTATTTGATAGCGCATTTTTTGTTATTTTTTTTGTTATTTTCATGCATCAGCGTATATAATCAAATACGACTATGTACATATGCATGTGCCTAACAATAGCGTTAATTTGGATCCGGTTTACTAGTGCATTTATGCAGAATATAAAATCGTATCAAGTTTGTTGCCAACCAATATTTATTCAAACTTTGGTAAATCAGCGAATGCATTTATTATTTAAAATGCGAAGTAAAATATTGACTAGAGGTTAAGAATAAAATTACGAGAATAGGAAGCCAATAATATATTATTTTCTAGAGAGTAAATATACTAATATTTCAAAATGGTCCTCTTTTTTTTATAAAGCAATCACATTACTGGCTAGTATATTTCAAGACGACTGGATAAGGCTTGAGCCAAGAGATTGTGTGAGCAAATCCAATTTTTGGCAAAAAATTTCATTTATGCGGTTTTGAAGAACGACGGCGAACCGCGTAGGATTTGTACTTTAAACCACGATATTTATTTATATATACCATTGACTAAAAAAGGTTTGTGAAAAGAGTGAAAAAGTATTAACTAGAATAGAGCTGTTAAGACACATTTAAACTTAAACAAGTAAGAAAGTCTAAGTTCGGGCGGAGCCGAACATTAA
>NW_016212860.1:0-1797 GCF_001687245.7 Rhagoletis zephyria | reverse complement strand
CTTTTCGAATCCATCTCTAATCTTTTGTATTTACTTTAGCAATCCTTACTGCTTACTTTAGTCCGGGATGGAAATGGATTAGGACAAGGAGTAAAACAAGAGACACTTAACAGTAGTTATAGTTTTTGTTTTTGAATTTTGAATTGTGTCGTTATTGCACAGGACCATCGATATGTACATACATACATATGCAAATAGGGCATTTAGAAAGTCAATGCTTCTTTTATTTGGAAGTAATTTGTCAATCTTCTAAAGTAAACATTCGTGAAGGTTTATGGTGGATTAATAATTTGGTGGGGTAATGCAACTTGTCCACTAATGAGTGTGTATGTATGTGTGTATGTATATTTCTGGGATTTTCCTTAAAATATTAACATTTAAATTTTGTATGGAGCAGACATTTATTTTGCTCTAAGTACAAAAAAGACATCCACGAAAATTTTAGAATTAAAAAAAAAAGTATATGGAAATTGACAGAAATTAAAAATAATTTTCCATTTAACTTGCTGGTGAAACCGGCTGCAAATCTGATAAATTTTGCATATGTATTATCGAAACATATTCATGCGAATTCATAAATTCACTGAGTTATAGCCGGCCAAAGTCGAAATTTTGTCGAGATTTCGCATTCCAAAAAAATTTAAATTTTTTAAAACTCTGGTAACGACCCCCCAATATTTGTAACCGCTTTCAAAAAAAGGAGAAGGCTAACAATTAATCGGTATGTATTTCTTTTTTTATCGGAAAGTGGTACTTCAAGGGTAGTCCTGTACGAATTTGGATCATGAAGAAATTATCGGTAATCCTAAATTTATATATGAGCATTGAAGTCGATTGAGTTTTTGCTTGAAAATTACTAGTTTTAAAAATTGTTTAATTTTCCGTGTAAGTTTTTATTGTAAAGGGCTGCCTCATGATGTTGATATTTAAGAACCACCCTAATGTGTATGTGTATGCATTTACATATGCACGCTCTTATAAATGTTTCTTCTTCCTGTTGCAATCTCTGTATCGGCTGCTCTCTTGCGTATCCTTATTATTGTAAGATTGGTTCGGGTTGTTTCTGGGCATAAAAATTCTGATCTTAGTTTAATTTTATTAAAGCTTAATACAGAAGAATGCATAAATATATGTATGTGTAGATGATGTACATATTTATGTAAGTAAATATTTGTTAGTAAAAACTTCTAACTCTGTTTGTTGAAAATAAAATCGAAAAAGTTCAATTTGCCAATCAAAAAGTCAAAATTAATTTATATACAAAATCGTTTTCGCGCAGCATTGCATGTTTTCGGTAGATTTTCTGATTCTAGTAAAAGAAAAGTTATTCAATTCAACGGGTGTTGCGAGAATTAATGAAAACGCCTTTTCGTAAGATTTTTTTTTTAATTTTTTGANTTGAGTTGCACAATCAGCTGTTTTTTGTGTCTACTTTCGCGCTCTGTTTGTGCATTTTGCGGTAGTGCAATGAAATTTGCCTGCATTTTATTCCGCTTCGCTTTAAGTCTGTATGATTTTTTTCACTTTTCTGACTTAAATTTCTTAATACTATTTTTTATATTCTCTTTTTCTCTTTTTACTATTTCTTCTGCATTCGCTTTTAAATCGCCGTCTGTGTCAATAATTCGATTCACGCTAACGTTTCTGTCTTCGTCCAAGTGCTTGTGCTCGTTTTTATTTTCATCGTCGCTGCGTCTGTCTCCCTCCCATTTTCGGTTTCGTTTTCGTCTTCGTCTTCGTCTCCGTCAATGTCCAAGTTACGTTCGCTGCCGCAGTCCTTGCAGTGCAGTGAATTTA
>NW_016212858.1:1147-1797 GCF_001687245.7 Rhagoletis zephyria | reverse complement strand
GTTGTCCTTCAAACAGACAATTTGAAAATAGTGTTAATCGGTAAATAATTTTAAAAACATTTTAAAGCATCAAACCTAATGTCTGGAAACTGCAGATGATCTACGAGAAAAACTGATCTTCTTTTGTTTTGAAGAACTTCTGCCACCTCGACCTTGGCTGCGGGAACTTCGGCCTTTCTTAGAGCTTCTTTTGACTTTTTTCTTTTTTGAAAGTGAGCCAGAAAAAGTGGCCTTTTTCTTGCTTTTAAAACTCTTCCGTTTTGTGACCTTCTTGTTCTCTTCATCACTATTACAAAAGAAGCAGTAGACAGCAATACAAGTGATCCCAATGATCAACAGAATAAGAAAACTAGCGGCGACAAATATGACTGTGGAGGTGCTTCGCTTGGTGGAACCTGAAGCTAAATTAAAAGGTTTACTACTGGATTTGTTTGCATTTTCCAAAAACTACATACTTTCAGTCTTTGACTTGCTTGGAGGCGGTTTATCGCCTGGTCCTTTCCANGCCTTGAACAGCTTTGCCGATGGTCCATTCCTCTTAAAAGCCTTAGCCGGAAACGTGTAGACGGTGTTTTCATTGTCAAAGAGGTAAACGGTGTGCTGGCCCACAAAACCGGAGATTATGTCAGTGAAGGTGGCTCCATTGCATT
>NW_016212858.1:755-1052 GCF_001687245.7 Rhagoletis zephyria | reverse complement strand
CCATTTAAAATGTCAAAGTAATAGGGAACCACCTGTGCATCAGATAAAATGATAAAAAAATAAAAAGGGGTGATTGACGATAAGTGGGGCACTCCATTCATGAAACATTGAGGTGTAGCATCCGGATCTATCCCTACACTACTGAAACTGTTTGTGTCCAGTGAGAGTGCACCAGCATTGGTGTCGTTCATTGTCACCAAATAGGTGCCCGTTGGATCAATGCAGACAAACTTGACAGATTCGGGTAACCAGTCAATACCCGATGGCAGTGGCTCGGGGGCCTTGGTAATAACGATC
>NW_016212858.1:0-659 GCF_001687245.7 Rhagoletis zephyria | reverse complement strand
TCAACCACTTCATCCACTGTCACTTGATAGCCACCAATTGGGTCAGTCTTCGAATTGAGGCCACTGACAAAGAGGGTCAGTTTGGAACGGAAAAGGTACACGGCAAAGACGCCTCGATTGCCAGCGACCAAATCATCGACGATAGACTATGAAAAATCAGGTTGTCAGAATGATATTAGAAACAGATCACAAAAACAAACCCTTGCACTTCCATCTTTGAGGTTGTTTGGCTGACTTGAAGTGATCAAAGAGACAAAGAATAACAACAACAAACAATAAATATTGCCGTATGCTTTTGAAAAGTACTGCTGCAAAAACATGATTAGCTAATAAGTAAAAGCAAGTTTTGGAAGAAAAAGTGAGTAGAAAACAAAACAAATGTGGCTGACGACAGTTCTAAGCTGAATTCTAAAACAGCTGTGCTTTAAACCACTACCACAAACTGACTCGTGACACAAAGAGGACCGAGAGAAAAGAGGCTGCCAAAAGAGAAACAGTCCACCGTACACTCCTAGTAGTAGAATCGGCCGAACTTCTGATCAATGATCCTATCTTCACATCGCCATCGTTATCATCACCACCATCACCATCATCATTATCATCACCTGGCTCCACTCCACCGAGATCCTCGGTAACGGTCTCGACTGGAGCCGCCGCCG
>NW_016212857.1:0-1797 GCF_001687245.7 Rhagoletis zephyria | reverse complement strand
ATAATTTTTACTTATGTATTTTGCAAAGAATACCTGAAAATATTAACAACTCGCAACTATGCAAACTTCACTTTGACATTTGTTATCGACCTCGAATCAGAATCGTGTACAACTTCAACAGCTATTTGATATTTGTTATCGACATGTAATCAGAATCGTCCACCAGTGCTGCCGTTTGCTTATTTTCGAGCATAGTGAAAACACATAAAGGGCGATCCACATAGAACCTTCGCGTTGGCTTTGGCGTTGGCGTTTGGTATGACAGAATAAAAAAATACTTGCTACAATGAACGCTTGGCAGCGAATGCTTTGGTCACTAAATTAACATACTAACGAAAGGTAAATCAACGATTGCATTAAAAACGATATTTCTTGCCGCACTAGATTAAAAAGAAAAATATTTCACTTAATTTTATTTATTAGCAACAGCGAACAGTCGAATTTTGGCTATGTGGACGGCTGCATATGAATTCATGTATTGATAGTCAGAAGCGACGCCAACGCAACGCCAAAGTTCTATGTGGATTAGCCTTAATAAAGCTGAAATTAGTCAAGAACGCAGAACGTATATATAAACGCAGTCTGTATACGCAGAATTTTGTCGATTACTGGAGCCCCAGTGTTGCTTACTATAGTGTTGCCACTTACCTCACCTTTTCAACCACAATTTTTCGTGCTATAATAGATCGTAGCTAAATATAAACTACTTAGTTTTCAACAAAAAACCTTATTCAATAGTAAATTTCAAATATTTTAAACGTATTTTGAATAGGAACTTATAACTTTTTTACCATCTGCAAAACTGACGAAGTGGCGACCATCTATAGAAGAAAGAAATCAGCTGACACGGAAAAATCTAAATTCCGCAGATTTCTGCTCTACGGGTTACAACTACAGAAACATTCTGCGGTGTTAAGGCTCTGTTATGCATACTTGGCATTGCTTGAGAGTTGTCACATAAGGAATCTGTTAAATGAGCTTCGCGTGTAAGCGGTTACCCAACGCACAGCATTACATACGTAAAAGTCTGTTGGTTTTTGATTTCTACGTAAAAATGGTATAGCAGTGCATGCAATGCCAAGTATGCATAACAGAGCCTTTAGAGTTTTCATTTACATGGCGCTCTGGTAAGACAGATCTTGTCAGCTGACTCGGGTTTACGTACCGGTTGGTTTCAGCTTAAAGGCCAGTTTTGCAGTGCCAGATACTGAGTTTATATTGAACAACTGGCTGACATTTTATTGGCTGATCTTGAAATTCTAACACCACATAAGATTCTTTCTGATATTTATGTATCAATTTTGACGCTACTCGACCATTTCCTGCATTTGTAAATGATGCAGATATAATTGAGTTTCAATTTCGCGAATTGAGGGAGAGTGTAGGTAACTTCAAAAACTATACAAATATAGAACATTCAAGTAAGGAAGTAAGGATCAAGTAAGTTTGATTAAAACTGATTGGGTGAAGTGGCCTTTGGAGAATTGTATGATTTAGTTCATAACATTTTTAGTCTGCCTCACAGTTCCGCAGCAGTTGACGAAATTAAAATAACAAATTATAATTTAAAACTTTAGATAGTATAATGTTAATAATACACAATTTTAATGCACTTTGGATGCAATATAAAAAAAAATCGTTATAAAAACTGAATTGGCATATTTTCTTGATAAAGAGGAATAAACCCCACTCAATTTTCCGATGTAATAAAAATTGGTAAATTTTGTACCATTCGGTCCATTTTTTGGTCCGAAAAATAAATTGGAAATGGCATCTTATGAACCAAAAGTACAAGAT
>NW_016212856.1:0-1797 GCF_001687245.7 Rhagoletis zephyria | reverse complement strand
AAACCTGGATCACTGATTTGTTGTGGCTAATGCTCGCCTGCGCAACGTCGGAAAGCTGCAATTACAACGGTTAGACGAAAAATTATACCCGACTCTCTTTCCTGCTTAAACAAGCAACTTCTAATCGCCTGGGTCTAAATGAGCAGTAGGATTGCATCTTCCAAGCTTCTCACACCGCTGCAGAAGAGGTGACTGGTTACTACGATCCATGCAGAAAAAGTTCGTTCTACGAAGAGTGTCGCGATGCTACCCCAGGAAAAACTTAGCACATACACGAAATAGCGACGTCGCGACGTCAGTGACAATTTAAGGTAACGTGAGAAGAGTAGAAGTAATCTATTCAAAATGAAAAAGGTTTCAAAAAGACTTAGTGATAAGAGCTTAAGATGCTGGCGAGAAAATTCTCCTCTCAGCCTCCTAGAAGCACTTACGGAAGTAGTGGGGCACCCCCTGGGCAATACTTCCTAAGGTGAACGACATGGTATCATGCGGAAGTGAGGAAGCAGTTTCAACCAGCCAGACGAAGTTGCTGATGAGACAGGTCCACCCCTCACACGTGACCCTAGATAGATAGTTAAATAAATATTGAAGGAGGTATTCACCGCGACCCAGTAGGTCTAATGTGCCCTCCACACATCACAATATATCAGTTTGTTCCAAGGATTCCAGGAAGTCTAGGACAGGCTTTGGAGGTAAGAAATGTATGTGCTCTCTCTCTATGGCCACATTAAGCCTATGCTTTTCGTTCGTCTCGCCTCGCTATGTCATCACACTCCAGAAGTGACAGATATCGGTCGACCAGATTTCCATCTTGTGCAGACGGCCTGTTAATCTGCAGTGTCCAGTGAGGATGCCTTTAATTACTCTAAGTTTATGTTTCGGGAGGTTTATTAGAAGTCTATTTAGATTATTCCTTATTGTACTATTCCAGTGATGTTCCCTCCTATCTAGTGCTCCTTTTCTAGCTCCTCCCTGATAGTATCTGGGACTATTGCAAGGAATAGCTCGGGGCCTATTTTGGACAAAGTTGCCGCTGTTCTGTCTAAACCGTCCGCTATCTCGTTCCCTAGTATACCTTTGTGGCCCGAACCCAGAGTAGTTGGATTTTATTGAATTGAGCAAGGGTATTAAGGCCCTCAACGCACTGACGGAAAGCCGATTTTCTCTCGAAGGATGATAATGCCTTAAGAGCCGCCTGACTATCGCTAAGGATTAGGATTCTCTCTCTGCGGTAGCCTCTAAATAAATTGATCTTTGGCGTATACTTCCGCTTGGTAAATACTTGAGTATTTGCCCATTGGCACGGATAGGCTCATCCTAGGACCATAAATACTTTCTGGTGTTTTGGAGTCGTATGTGTACCAATGCATGGTGATGGCCTGTATATACAACTCCCTGGAGGAGTCCAGGTACGTGACTCCACTAACGTGTCTGTTGGTCCCAACGGATAACATACTGGGTCGCTCTAGGCTGGTGGAGGCTTTCAAGTATAGCGGATGAACCCTCTATGAGCTAACGGCTGAAGTTTTTATCAGGCTTAGGGCCACAAGTAGGGAGCCTGGAATATTTAGATGGCTGCTTCATTACTGCGATAAGTGGGTGAGGTTGGTATTCTGAAACCCCCGACTAAAAGTATTGCCTTCAAAAAAAAAAGTACTACAAGAAGATACCCTATATCTCGCTGGGGATTAAAGGAAGCGGATAAAAAGACGATAAAATTAAACCCCCCGACTAAAAGTATTGCCTTCAAAAAAAAAGTACTACAAGAAGATGCCCTATATCTCGCTGGGGATTAAA
>NW_016212854.1:0-1797 GCF_001687245.7 Rhagoletis zephyria | reverse complement strand
GGATATGCTACGTTACACATTTAAATATAAGCAAATGTTGTGTAGTCACTTACAATAGAAACACCAACCCTATTTTATTTGATTAACATTTAAACAATCATGACTTGGCTCGTAATTATGAGTTAAAAGATCTGGGCATTATATTTAGTTCAAATTTCCGCTTCAAAAATCACTATGATTATATGATTGCTAAAGCGAACTCTATGGTTGGCTTTATCAAAAGAAACAGTCAGGAATTTAAGGACCCTATGACCATTAAGGCGCTTTATACATCAATCGTTCGTAGTGTCATCGAATACTGTTCTATCATTTGGAATCCATCTTACTGTAGTCACTCAAATCGAATAGAACGGATCCAACGATCCATAACTAAATATGCAATTAAAAAAATGAAGTGCACTAGTGATCTTCCACCTTATGAGGCCAGAAGAAAACTGCTAGGGTTCCAGTCCCTATGGGATAGGATTTTGTTTGTCTTTCAAATATTATCCGGTAAGATAAACTGTTCTGAACTTTCAAACTATTTTCCTTTATATGAACCGCCCATTAATCTACGTAGTAATAGATTTTTGGTTGATAGGACGCACAAGGCAAACTATATAATTAATGAACCAATTAATATGTGTATACGATTATGTAATAGTTTTAAAGGGATGTTAGATTTTAATGTTAATGAGTCAGATTTAGATTAAGGCTCTTTGTATTATTCAACTATACTTATACACCTAAGTTTTACTTGCAAGCGCAGTCTGTAAGAAACCAATGTTTTCGGTAGACTGAAATAAATAAATAAATAATATTCAATAACTTAAGGCCTGGAGTCCTGGGTAAGCACGGCTGCGATAGAATGCTCTGAGGCGTCCGTTTCGACAGTGAAGGGAATTTGGCCCTCGATAGCATGGATTGAGGACCTCGCGATGTCGCTTTTAAGACCTTCGAAACATTTGAGTTGGTCACTGGTGAGCGGAAAAGCGGTCGCCTTAGCGAGTGAGTGGATTCTTTCGGAGAAGTTTAGTATCCACTTAGAATAGTGAGCAAACATTCCCAGGGACCTTCTTAAAGGAGGCAAGCCGCGTGGCGCTGGCAATGCTAAAGGAGGTCTAAGCCCATCGCCGTCGGGCTTTATGATGTGGTTTGATATGTTGTAGCCAAGAAGATTGATGGCGTCCTGTGTAAATTTGCATATATCACGGCTGAGAGTAACACCGTATTTCTTAGCGGCGTTCATGAATCGGTCTAGGTTCTGAGCGTGATTTTCTCGAGTTTGCCCGCAGATGGCAATATCGTCGAGATAAGCGTATGTGTCCTGCAGCTTTTCTCTTCGTATAATCCAATCGATAGTCCGCTGAAAACGTGACACCCCATTAGAGACACCAAAGGGGATACGTCGAAATTGGTATAAATTTCCAAGTGCTTCAAACGCCGTAAATTTCCTTTCTTCAGGTAAGATGGGTACTTGATGATAGGCACTTTTCAAATCTTTTAGACTAAAAAATTTATTTTTGGTGACTTTTGATACTATGTCCTCTATGCGAGGAAGAGGGTAAGCGTNTACGTCGAAATTGGTATAAATTTCCAAGTGCTTCAAACGCCGTAAATTTCCTTTCTTCAGGTAAGATGGGTACTTGATGATAGGCACTTTTCAAATCTTTTAGACTAAAAAATTTATTTTTGGTGACTTTTGATACTATGTCCTCTATGCGAGGAAGAGGGTAAGCGTCAAGCTGAGTATAGCGATTGATTGTTTGGTAATAGTCAATAACTAGTCGCTTTTTGTGAGTTTCGCTTCTAGTTATA
>NW_016212853.1:159-1798 GCF_001687245.7 Rhagoletis zephyria | reverse complement strand
TTGCCTTTTTTGCCTTTTTTGCAACACCTAGTGCCTTTTCCTGCCTTTTCAGTATTTTATTTTGCCTTTTCCAGCCTATTTCGTTATTTTATTTTGCCTTTTTTATAGGTTTTTAGGTCCTAAAAATCCGTTCCCTGCACATAACCTTTAAGCAAAATGAGACATAGATCATGAAAATCAATGGACGCGTTTCGCTTTTATTCACAATTAAGTGAAGGTATCTCATTTTGACAAGAATATTNAGTTACTAACTTCAAATCGATATATCTCGAGTCCTAGACGTGACCCAGCGAAACGCCGGTCCACGTATAACTTGTTTTTGACCGATAGAACATTTCCCGTTGGTTTCATCCCATCCCGATTTTGACTGTCGCATAGTGTAATCATAATCTTATTACAGTAAACGAGCAATTCTTGTATATGGCTCATTCCATCTCAAATCACCCAGGCCGGGGGAAAGTGAATTTAAGTTTGCGATAAAACTCACAGGGATTGTTCCTTGAACAATTTAAGGAGACACGTATTTTTTCTTTTTGCTCAGAAATGCGAATTTTTCGAATAATGAATTTTTTTCTTTTTGAGTACGAACGCTTATTTTTTCCTCTCTTAATAGCAACTTTTGATGAAATCGTTTATAACTGCCGCAAAAAAGAAAGGATTTTAACGATTTTTTTTTTTAATTGCAGATATTGATCTAATGAATCGATCTAGTGAACTAAACATCATAATTGTTTATTAATAATTAATTATTGTTTATAAACAAACAAATTTTTTTTTTTTTTTCAAATTGATTTTTTTCAAATTGCCACATCTTTTTTTCTCTCAAACTTTTTGGTGTATAAGGGAATAGTATACTCTATTTTCAGTACGAGTAGCAATATGCTAAAATTCGTCGTTTTCGAGTTATGATTTTTTTTCTGAAAATGCACTTATATGATGCTAGCAGATTTTCGTGCCAGTTGAGGGCACAAAAATTGTTGCCCATTATGACAAAATTTCCTTGCTGGAAATTTTTTAAGGTTGCCCGATNTTTCAAATTGCCACATCTTTTTTTTCTCTCAAACTTTTTTGTCTATTAGGGAATAGTATAAACTATTTTCAGTACGAGGAGCAATATGCTAAAATTCGTCGTTTTCGAGTTATGATTTTTTTTCTGAAAATGCACTTATATGATGCTAGCAGATTTTCGTGCCAGTTGAGGACGCAAAAATTGTTGCCCATTATGATAAAGTTTCCTTGCAGGAATTTTTTTGAGGTTGCCCGATCCGAGCCAAAAGTTTTTCCCAATTGGGCTCTAATTTTGGCCCAATTGGGGCCCAATTAGCGATTTGCCCAATCTAACGAAGATTTCCCCAACCAGTGCTCACAATTTGCTCAAAGTGAACATGCATACGCAATTAAAACATTTTTATCGATGAAATCACACATACACACATCAAAATTCCCTACGAAAAAATATATTTTTTAATTTTTGTACCCATTTTACTCAACTTCGGTGTAAAAAAAATTCCTAACTCAAATTATTGTAGAGTGCACTCCATAACATTATACTTAAATATTGCGCAATACTCAGAGCTACCATTGTGATTTTTTCCAATTTTTTTTTGAGATGGCATATTTTCAAAAACTAATTTTTTTT
>NW_016212853.1:0-149 GCF_001687245.7 Rhagoletis zephyria | reverse complement strand
GATTTTTTCCAATTTTTTTTTGAGATGGCATATTTTCAAAAACTATTTTTTTTTAATCAAAAAATTTGTATGTGAAAAATTTTTCAAGAAAAAAAATTTTAAAATATATTTTTTCGTAGGGAATTTTGATGTGTGTATGTGTGATTTTA
>NW_016212852.1:0-1797 GCF_001687245.7 Rhagoletis zephyria | reverse complement strand
AAAAGCGCCACTGATTTGTATGCCAGCGCCAGTGGGTGAGGGTAACGGTGTTGCCAGGTCACTGAAGTGAGAAATCGTCAGTTTGATTCTCAAAAATCGTCATTTGCATGTTAAACAAAATTTAAATAAACAGGAAACTCTTTTGGTTTTTTTTATGATTGATATGCAAAAAAAAAAATAAATAAAAAGATAAACAATTTTACGAATTTTTAAAATTCACATTATTTAACCAATTAATTTTTAATTGCAATAAAATCGCGTTTTCTTCTTCATTTTTAGATCATTAATGCCCGGCTGCACCAATCAGTTTTAGATTTATCAGCCTGTTAAAATTTAAAATTATGCAATTTTGTTCAGAAAATTAAACATTTTAAATTTTAACAGGCTGATAAATTTAAAATTGATTTGTGAAACTTTGGATAAAGCGTATAACATTTGTTTTTGTAACAAAGTTTTTCTCTAGCATGTATTACAACTTTCTAGAAAAATTACAAGAACTGTTTCATTATTTTTGTTGCTTGAAAAAGAACTCTGCCGTTGGTGTAAATTTTGTTGAAGGACTAAATATACGAGCGTTTTTTTTTTGAGATCTTCAGACTGATATAAGAAATTTTTATAAAAGAAAATTTCTTTTTCAATTCTTGAGTTTGATTTTATATAAGTTTTTCGATTTTCTTAACTTTTGAAACTTTTAAGTATATTGGTTTTTGGATAAACCTCAAAACAAGAACAACCATTTCCTTTTAATAAGCCTCATGTGTACAAAATTCCCTCAAGAGTTGAGTTTTCTTGCAAAGCAGCATCTTCTGGCCTGAAAACTGAGGTAAAGAGAACATCAACTATGTGCGAACTGTNAACTGTTCATACTTACAAGTTTTGCTAAATAACTTATTCACAATTTCCTTCGCTCAATAAAATATGTATCAGTACACAACGCAAAAACTACAAATTTGACCCCAAAAACTACACAAATTGTGATGAAACAAAGAAGAAAACTACTTATCGACAACTACTGTTAGTGCTGTCACATGAGATAATTTGGATACGACAATTATGTATTAGCAGAAATGGTAAACCAGTGTTTACACCGCAATTTTTAGTTGTCTGTGTAACTATCTTCAAAGTTGAGAACCAAGCAAATTTTCACATAAAGAAAAATCGTCAGTGGGCCAAAAAATCGTCAAATCGTTATGGCCGTAAAAAATGTTCAAAATTACGACCAAATTTTCAACCTGGCAACACTGGAGTGTAAGCAGAAGGGAGTGGATTGGTTACAATTTCGCGATCAGTCGCCAGCGGCTAGTTCAATGGAGGTAAACTAGGTAGGTAAGTAAGACCGATCAAGTGGGCTAAGGTTGGTTGGTTGGTCATGGAGTATAGTATAGTACTTGCTTTGTTCTTGGCGCTGGCACATGCTGTTGTAATTGAGAGTGGCGTTTGTTTCAATTTCATTTGCTTTTCTTTTATTTATTTTTCTGTTCAATCGAGTTTGCGGGTGTTGCTACTTTACGAGATTGTATTCTACTTAGCTGCGCTGCCAGCGATTGCGTGCAATTCATATGCATTTCGACTGGAATTTATACAGTTCTACTATGCTGCTAAAAGCGACGTGGAATGCGAGCGAATTCTATGAATTTCATTGCATTAGAATTTTTCATGCAGTTGCAGTGCCATAGCTTGGAAAAATGCGAATGTAAATAGTTGAACTTCGAAATTTGCATATTTATTTCAAACAGAAAAATGTAGGTAAATAAGTCGTTGTAAGCAATTAAAAATTAGCATACGTACGTAAATAGT
>NW_016212851.1:0-1797 GCF_001687245.7 Rhagoletis zephyria | reverse complement strand
TCGCAAGGACTGGTCCGTCTGTCAATCGGGCTTTTAATTCGCTAAAAGCTTCGAGACATTTTTCATCAAAGTCAATGTTAGAATTCCGCTTCAACAAATTTTGTAACGGCTTAGCAATCTGGGAAAATGACGGAACGAAACGTCGAAAATAGGAAAACAAACCAATGCAAGATTGTAATTGCTTATGATTAACTGGCACTGGAAAGTTAAGGATACTTCGGATGTGAGAACCATTTGGTCGAATTCCCGACTGTGAGACCTCATACCCGAGATAGTCAATCTCCCGGAATCCGAATTTAGTTTTATCTAAGTTCAGTTTCAGTCCTCTTAAAGATAGTCGTTTCAAAACTGTTTCTAAGAGGATTTTGTGTTCATCAAATCCACAGGTGGCAATAACTATGTCATCCATGTATACNAAATAGGAAAACAAACCAATGCAAGATTGTAATTGCTTATGATTAACTGGCACTGGAAAGTTAAGGATACTTCGGATGTGAGAACCATTTGGTCGAATTCCCGACTGTGAGACCTCATACCCGAGATAGTCAATCTCCCGGAATCCGAATTTAGTTTTATCTAAGTTCAGTTTCAGTCCTCTTAAAGATAGTCGTTTCAAAACTGTTTCTAAGAGGATTTTGTGTTCATCAAATCCACAGGTGGCAATAACTATGTCGTCCATGTATATTATAATTTCTTTATTGTCTATCAGATCACGAAATATATTATTTATAAAGCGCTGAAACACAGCGGGAGCATTTTTTAGTCCGAACGGCATTTTTAAATACTCGTATTGACCATGGGGTGTCACGAAAGCAGTATACGGAATGGATTCAGGTGACATCTGTACCTGATGGAAACCGCTCTTCAGGTCTAATATGAAAAAAAACTTTTTATTTTCAAGAAATTCAATGCAATCATCTATCAACGGCAAAGGGTAATTGTCCCTGACAGTTACTTTATTTAAGGCACGATAATCAACGCACATGCGAACCTTCCCATTTTTCTTTCGTACCAATACAATAGCGGAGGCATATGGTGAATTACTTGGTCTTATTATTCCCTCCCTCAGCAACTGGTCGACCATGGACCGTACCTCATCACGTTCGGAATAAGAAAGTCGTCGAGGACCGCAGTGGAACGGTACGTCCGTCGTCAGATGAATTTTCATTTCGTATTTAAACGGTTCAGTCCCAATACCCGTCTTAAAATAACTATCTTCAATTAGCTGTCTTAAATTTTCATATTGCTCTTTTGGCAGTTCGGAATTTATATTAAAACTATACCTATCTATTGCTACATCAATGGAAAAAATATCCGGAATATTAGCGGCAACGGCACTCACACTATCTAAAGACTCATACGTTGTAGTTTTGGGACACTTCTGGGCATACCCATCCCCATCGGGTTGGTCTTCCCGTACATAAAAGCCACCCACATGTGGTTTAATCTTACAACCCGAATTCAACAACTTCTCACCTAGATTCTTATTTGTCTTAACTAATTTTATATTGAATAACTCTAAGAAGTCACGTCCCAAAATAACTGGTGAGCTCATATAGTCATCGGGTAATACTTTTAATTCAATGAAATTTATTTTATTGAAAAACTCGATTTTACATTTTAAAAGTCCAACATATTTAATTGGTTTCCCACCGATTGCTCTAAATCTGGATGTGACCTCCTTGGTCGAACTGATCAGTTTATTTGGGACAGCAGACTTTTTGATGAAGCTAGCCGGGCTACCGGTGTCAAAGAGACAGAAAATAGAGTTAGCAACTACTTCCCTACCCAACTTAA
>NW_016212850.1:0-1797 GCF_001687245.7 Rhagoletis zephyria | reverse complement strand
TTGGAATTGGTTCTTCATCGACGTGAATTCATTCGTCCAGGCGGTAGAGAGTGTTGCTGAGGGTTTTGAAGGGGGAGAGTTAGGCTCCGTGTAGTGTAGAAGCGAGAAAGCTCGTCGAGATAACCGTTTACTTTCGATCACAAGTCATCAATTCCATTCCCAGATGCCATGATCGAGCAATCGTCAGCATAAGAGACAATCGAGGCGCCCTCTGGTGGTTGAGGGAGCTTTGAAATGTGAAAGTTAAACAATTCCCCCCACCCCCTTCTATTTTCCTTGGTTTACTCAATTTGTCTCTAAAGGTTACTGACGAGTGAGGACCACTCAGATAATTCGCCTACTACCGTTTGAGCCCCTGTGGGAGAGAGGAGGCTTCTATGTCTTCAAGTAGCGTTTATTGGCTGACAGTGCCGAACGCCTTAGACATGTCCAGCACTACTAGAATTGTTCTCTCACAGGGGCGGTTTCGGTTAAGGCCACTGATTATCTGAGTATTTATGGCGTTAAGTGCTGTTATTGTGCTGCGCACTTTATGGAACCCATGTTGATGCCACGCTGGGGTCAAATGGTTTGTATATTGCGGTAGTAGAAAGGCCGCTGGTGAAAAGAAGGGGCGCACTAGGTGTTGGCAGTCTGTGCAGCCTTCTGGTCACTCGACGTTTGGCTTTATCCACCGGAGGACGCAGTATAAACTTCGGCAAAAAATATCCGGGTCCGACGAAGCGTGGTCTCCAAAATTTATTTCAGCTCTGTCGTCACGCTTCATCGGGTTGGGCAATGACCTCACGATTGACTAAAGCTTACTCACACCAGAGGCGAAATTGTAGATCTTCAGACGCTCTTCCCACTTCTTCCGCTTATGTACGTTCACAAGTTGCCGAATCTCCGAGTTAAGAGTGAAGGCGCTTTCAGTAACATCCGCAAAGCCTTTCCAGTCACCTTTAGAAAAGTTAACAAAGATCCGGTGATCTGCGGAAGCAAAGTCGGCAAGTTTATCAATCGAGATGACTATGGGCAGAAGGTCTGATGCTAAAGTCAGCATAGGTCGCCATGATATGCTGTTTATCAGACCAGCGCTGACAATTGTTAGGTCTGACGACCTGCAGCAGCTGCCCATAATCCTGGTCGGTGCGCCATCGTTCATTTTGCATAATGTCCAATCGTCTATC
This sequence comes from Rhagoletis zephyria, assembly GCF_001687245.7. Classification (NCBI taxonomy): domain Eukaryota; kingdom Metazoa; phylum Arthropoda; class Insecta; order Diptera; family Tephritidae; genus Rhagoletis; species Rhagoletis zephyria. The sequence goes on along the minus strand of NW_016212850.1, from coordinate 628 downwards.
TGCTCAGACAATTGTGTTCCCCTACAATCGTTTGACATGCTTGAATGCCAAAGATTGTTGTGCGCATTGAAGTCACCAACGACCATGCGGGTTTCACCTCTGAGGAACGCACCTATTTCAAGGTGATATCCTAGCTGGTGACAGGGGGTATATACGTTAAATATTTCGAGCTCGACATCGCCTGACCGGATAGCAATACCCTGACATTCTAGGATGGTATCCCTGCGGTTGATGTCTACTTCGATAAGACGATACTGCACGGTGTGGTGCGTGATGAATGCTAGGCCACCATCATTATCTCGCTCGCGATCTCGACGGTGCACGTTGTATCCGGCGCAACTCAACAATGTAGAATTACCATGCAGCTTCGTCTCTTGGACCGCAGTTATTAATATTCCGTGCGGACCCATGAAGATTGTTATCTCCTCGATCTTGCTCTGAAGTCCTTTGCAGTTAAATTGTAAATTCTTCGTGTGCCTAGGGAGACTTATTGGAATGTGAGGGGTTAATGAGGTGTGTTGCCGGTCCGCCACATGCTGTGTGTGGTGCTGTAAAGGCTGTTGCCCTGTGGTGGTAGTGGCGGCGTCACAGTTGGTATTTGCGACCGAGCAGCACAGCATGGGCCCTC
>NW_016212849.1:0-1797 GCF_001687245.7 Rhagoletis zephyria | reverse complement strand
GGCTCTGAATAAACCAGGAACCATTTAGGCTATGACGAAACGAGTAATGATCTGGAAAAGTAAATACATGTTAAAATAATTGTATTAGATTTTCTTCTATCACAGCCGCCGAATGTCGAATTAAGTGGTGTTCAATATAAGCGTCAACTTGGCTTAAGGTCAGTATGCAGCTCTCTAGAAGAGTAAAAATTCTATAAAAAATGGCGTACAAGAAATTGCCAAGAAATTTTCTTGGGTAAAAATTTTTTGAGACAGTACGCAGTTCTCACGCATTCTACTACGTGTTTCTAAAGTTTTTTGTCTTTACAACACAAATATCCATTATCTCTTGAGGAAAGAGCGAGACAACAGGCTGGTGAAGTATCAGATGTCTNAAGTGTTATCAAAGCAATATAATACGCATTTCTGCGTTAACCGCGTAAATATTTATAATAGGTTTTGAAAAGTAAGTAGCATACCATTCCATACCCGTCTTGAAATATATTTCGCAAAATGAAAAAATAAAAATTATTGATATCACTTCCGTGTTTACAAATTTAGGGCACTACTGTCCAATATAATGGACGCTGAATAACGGTAAAACTAAGAGTTTTATAAAATTTTTTATTGTATTTTTGAAATCAATGTCCCAAAATTAGTCGGTAAACAAATTTTCAGATTTTAAGCTTTAGCAAAGCAAAAATATTTACATTGCATAGAAAAAAGGGAAAACTAAAACAAAACTAAAAATTTTTATGCCGCCAAACTTTTTAGAGCTGTATGAGTATTAGAGTGGCACAAAAGAAAATTTAAGTCGGAATTTTATTTCTCTCGTCTGTTCTATACTGAAAAATATACCCTCGGTTTTTATTTTGAAAACCAAAAAAAAAATTAATAACTCCTAAAATCAATATTTGTCGATCGGAAAGCTCTGTTACTCTTTAGAAGACTTTCAAAAATAATACTCCATTTTTATTTTACCATTTTCTAATATTAACTAATTTTTAGGGGTCCCCTCAAAACGCCATAGAAAATCGTTATCTAGTATTACAAAATGGTAAAATAAACAATTGGGTATTATCCTGAAGAGAAACAAACTTTTCCGATCGAAAAATATTGATTTCCAATGATGCGATACCATTTCTACCACAAAAATACATGGACAACTTCGAACAATATAGAACAGCCTTAGAGGCTTAGAGCATTAAAATTTGGACTTAACTTTGTCACATGTATTTTAGGACTACCCTAAAGTGCATACAACGCTCGCCGCGTTGAGTAAAACCATGTGTATATGTATTTTTTGATTTAGTATTTGATTTCCCTGAGTAAAAATTGTTCTAGTTACCATTAATCATAATAATATTTACATCATTTAATAAAAACCTAATAAATTTTTTTCCTTATATGTGTGTGTGTTTTATTCTTCATTTAAAAGCTGATGTTTTTGAGTTTTACTGTTTCTTTTTTTGAAATTTTGGAGGTTGGGACATGTGCCCACGATTGCCGGGTTCTCATGTCAAACGCACACACAGAAATATTTATGGGTACCCCTCGGAATAGTCCAAAGTTTTACACAATCTGTGTGAAAGATGACAATTTTTGGTCAGTATCTTAGGCTCGCCCAAGTCCATCAAAATTCAAGTGCTAAAAATTTTGTTTCTTAGCTCACTTCGATTCTCTACAAAAAAGGTCCATATACCGAATACTCTTGCAATTTTATTAAAAAAATTTACTATTAAATTTAATTTTTTAATTTTTTTTTTTGCGTACATTGAACTTTGATGGACTTGGGCGAGCCTAAGATATTGACCAAAA
>NW_016212848.1:0-1797 GCF_001687245.7 Rhagoletis zephyria | reverse complement strand
AATGTCACGCAAAGCTACAAAGTTTTATCTGGCATCAGCTTAACATATTTGCAATTTATAAATAACTAAGAAAATATCTATAAAAATAAACGAACACACGTCACACGCCAGCCAGGACGTGTACCTCCGCTGTGTTTGACAAACTTACGAAAAATAAGAAAAACAACCACAAAAAAAGGAAACAACTCGTTTGTTGCCCCTGCTGTCATCTGCTGCTACGTACCTACCTATACCAAGTGCTTCAGTGTTTGCCAATCATCTGTGTGCTTCCTTTCAACTTCTACACTTCTACAAATACCATCAGCCAACAGCCAACAACCAACAACGACTACGCACTTGGAATAGCGTCTTCCAACGCTGTGCGATTCTCCTCCATCTGTATCGTATTTTTTTTTTTTTTCATAAACTTGTTTTTTGGTATTCTATTTTTCACTTGTAGTTATAAATTCTTATTGAAACGCGTTCGTCTTCTTCGCGTTGCCTGCCTGCCTGCCGTTCTTGCTGCTTCTATTTGGCCTTCACAATTTGATTTGTGGCCAAGATGAGCGAACGCAAATTCACACGCGGCCTAAACAACAACAAAGCCGGTATGGCGGCACAACTACGCGACTCCGTGTCGCAGGTGGTGCGGCAGAGTACAGCGCTGGTAAGTACCTACCTGAAATACAATATGCCCCTCCTGTGCACATTCATAAATACATAGTTGCGTATTCAGTATGTATGTGCATTAGGGTGGTCCAACAATGCATGTGAAAAAGTAAGGTCGAAATTTTTATTGAAAGTCTCCTGCGGAGAACCATAGTTTTCCGATCGAAAAATATTGATTTTCGAGAATTCTATACCATTTCTACGTAAAGTTTTTTCCTCTATACATAAAATACATGCAAAACTTTGAGCACTTTGAGCGTCCAGTAAATATTTTTTGATTTCAAAATGAAAAAAATAGGGGGATACCTTTTTCGATATAGAACAATCCTAGAGGGTGAGAGCATTAAATTTTCTACTTTACTTTTTTGGGACCACCCTAATGTGCATACATACATATGTATATTTGTACATACATATGTATCTATTCAGGTATAGGAACTGCACCACAACCTTGCCTTTTTGTTTTCCTTTTGCCACTATTTATGCATTCCTTTTTATTTTTCATTTGTTTTTTTTTATGTTATGAAATTATGTTCGCTGCTGTAATATCCTTTTCCTTTGCCTTGCTTCTTCACGACGAAAGGGTGTGTCTGCAGTCGTCGCTACTAGGCAATGTTGGCATTCTTGCGACTTTTTCTCGTTTCCCTTGCATAAATGCATAAGTATGCATGTACCTATGTAAGTAAGCATTAGTTTTGTTGTTTTCCAATTGAGCTACTGGTTTCCGCGTCTATACACTGGGTGTGTGATATGTGAGGTGTTTTTCTTTGTTTTGTTGGTAGTAGTTGTGTGCTGCCTTTGCTTTGTTTGCCTTGTGAGATAACAACCAGCAGTACATAATTATCAAACAACAACAAAACAACCGAAAAAAAATGAAATTATAATAATGACGAAGATTCTTTCGTAATGTAATTAAAAGACATACNACATTTTACATTAGCCAAATAGATTTTGCTATCTATTAAATTTTTTTATTTAACTTTTTAATCACGTGCATTTGTGCAATATTACAAGATCTTAACAGATATAAGTACGAGATCAGATAAAACATAAATGATACGTCTTACATAATTGCTAAATTTTAGAATTATATTGCAGATAAATCATATGAAAGTAAAACATAATAATAACAAAACGGTAAGATAAGAT
>NW_016212847.1:0-1797 GCF_001687245.7 Rhagoletis zephyria | reverse complement strand
ATACAGCCTGCAGACCAAGACGAAGGCGCTGGACTGTTCCTTTTTCTTATCATTTTTGACTATTCGTGTAAATTTCAAGGGACGTTAAGTGATGGTCTTACCTTTCCCAGGGGCGACACTGCTTTAGGAGCGATTTTTCTACAATTTTTGCAATATGGAATAAAATGACCCAGATATTTTCGTAGTCGGGGAAATACGTGCAGATTTGCTCAGTAATTGGCATTTTACGAGGGGAGGCTACAAAGTTTTTAGCCTAAGGTATTAAAATAGCTGATAAAAATGTACTTATAACAAATATTAATACATTTTTAAAAGCTTATAAACACAAAAACAAGCAAAAAATTGATTTAACAGTTTCACAAATATCTCGGAAATGGAGCGAGGAAAAAATTTGAAAAATCACACATACACACATCAAAATTCTATTTGAAAAGAAATATTATAAATTTTTTTTTCTTGAAAAAATTTTCATATTAGATATAAATTTTTTATAAAAAAATTTTAAAAATTCGTAATGATAGCTCTAAGTATTGCGCCATATTTAAGTAGAGCATTATGGGGTGCACTCTTTTGTTGTAAAGCTTTTAATGTATTAATCAAGCTCAAATTTCATATTTGGTTATTATTTATGTTTATCCATCGAACCTAAAAATTTAAAACAAATCAAACACATTAAGCCCGAGCATTTTGGAGCTACCTAACACATGTAAGAAATCGCATTAACCTTTTCGTATTTGAAAATCAGCAAGGATATGTTTAAAATGCACAACGAAGTTTCGGGCGGGCGCAGGTAAACTCCTCACTTAGGAATCGGTTATTTCGACGTCCGTAAACCTGACCCAAGTCGTCAAAGACTGATAAAAATTACTTCATTTTACCCAAATTCCTAAATAGCACTTTTCAATATTTGACGACTTGAGTCATCCAAGTTTACGGACGTGTTATATCTGGATAGTTAATTTTCAAGACCACTTATAAAACAAGACCCTAAAGTAGGTGCTTAAGTCGGCTATTTAGGGGTGGCCACACTAAGTATCGTCTTCTAAAAATAGCTCGCTTTTAAAGGAGCGTTTGCTTGCTATCGAGACTACGCCTAGGCTAAAACGAAAGTTATGGCATAGGCCTAGAAAGATGTGCTATTTCAATGCGAAGTTTTCCCAATATAAACCAGGTAGTCGTAATAATGAAGAAAATACATTAGAAATCAGCATTACTTATGAATTCCATTCCAGGAGAAGTTTTATGGAATTTATAACATAAAAAAGTAACCCAATAGAGTTTTTTTTGTTTACCGTTACAGGGAACTATGAGTGAAGATATTTGTGGGATTTTCTGTGTGGAGACAGACGCTTTAAACTGGAAGATGAAGCTCCAGAGCATACCCCACATATATACATATTTATAACGACTTCTTCAGTCAAGACTTGGTGTATGCCGATCTTAAAATAGCCAAAAATCGGCATGCTTCGTGGACACATCAAATTTTTGCCGAATTATAATTCAATTATGCCTGCAATCTCATTTGACTCTTCTGTTTGCAATCCATTTTGATCGCTTCCCTCAGGCATTAACTTTAGTTCACTTGCAATCACGCAATCAATCCTTTACGCTGATTAACCACAATCAGGATAATCAGGCGCAAGACTAAAAAAAAAACAGCCACTGGCTTCGCATGTCGCCGGCCATAGCTCCCGTGCCGCCGCGGCGCTCACCTCCACCACACACCAATTTAAAGTTTTACTTTCATAGCCAAAAACCACAAAACTTTACCGTTAAATTTACAATGCAAAATACATT
>NW_016212846.1:0-1797 GCF_001687245.7 Rhagoletis zephyria | reverse complement strand
CGAACTTTAGCCATACAGAATGGCAGTACGTACCTTTAATTACTCGGCTACAGCGGACGAAAAAATATATATATATATACTTTTGTTTTGTTGAAAAATTTTGAGAGTTCATCCAAGCGTGGCTATAAACATGGTAGTCCGAAGCACATGGGTCCGAATCGCCGCATTCATGATCGAGTTATCCTTTTGAATCGAATCAAACAAAATGGCCTCTGTTCTCAGAACAATGCAATTTAAACGGGTGAAGCACGCTATCTAATCCCGTGACCTCTAATTAAATTTCGATTCTAGTTACGTTCGATATCGAATGCCGCGATTCGAGCCCTGGCCGAGCCCTGGTAATAGTTTACACCACGTTATGTGGCGACATTATCCCTGATCACATGGATCACTGCGCTCCAAAATATCGATAATATATCACGGCCTTCGTCCTCGAATTGCTAATTTTTAGTCGTATATGCATACCAGGCCACAGTGATATTGCGGGAAACTACAACTGACGAGTTGGTGAGAAAGGCTAGCACTGAAATGATATCTCAGGTAAGAGAGCGGGTGGAAGCAGCAGATGGGTATCGATACTTCTCTAAAGTCAACATAGCTTAGGGCAAGCAAACGAAGAAGTATGCTGTAGCAAATCCCTTCTGGTCTAGGGTGTACCGCATGCGGCCAAATTAGCTCCTTATTCCTTATGCTTCATCTTATATTTTTGGTGGGGATTATGACAGTCACTATCCAATCGGGATTCACGCGGTGGGACCTACATATGTATATATGTAATCTAAAGTATTTGGCTGTGCTCTGCTCGAAAAACTAGAAAGCAAATCGATAGCGGTTTAATAGAAGAGAAGATGAGATGTAGAGTCAATTTACTCGGTTTCGTACCCAATTGAATTCCGAAAGCCACTGTGTAGGAAAAAGACACACAATGAAACATCAATACCTTTCGCGGGAGAGCATATCGCCGCTCCCTTCGTACCTGGTCAACCTGGTCTACCCTCTCACTAAGTTATTCAAATAAAAAAAATATTATGATAGACTAAAGTCCATCGCCAATAAATGGGCTGGAGGTCTACCAAAACAAATATTTTGGTGCTGATATATGTCTACATGTGGCCGAGCTTTTCCCCAGCTGGTAGTGTGCGATAAAAGGTTTTTGTGTGAATCGTTTTTATGGCAAATATGCATTTGGAGGTTTCCAATTGCCTATTAGAAGGTACTTGTTCCTTAATTACTGGATGTTGCTCGGACCATGAATCGAACGTGGGTTCCAAGCATCTCTAATCGTGACCTATAACTCCCTTATTACTTCCATCCTACTTAATGATGCATAAACCTGGACCATGATAACATCAGCGCAGACCGTTCTAGAAATTTCAGAGAGAATGGTAGTCTGGAAGATAAAGAGGTATATGCGTTGTATGAACGTAACAACAACATTGGCATACTTATTCATCCCTTAAAGTGTTTGTTGCAGCACGAGCTTGTAGTTGAAGAGCAAGGATAAGGCCTTCTTTGCGTTAAAACGACAACATTTAGATGGTTTTGGCTTAAGTCCTCTTTTCAAAATTACTTATCTTGTTTCATATTATTCGAAAGCTTGCCAACGGTATACGGAAATTCCAGAAATTCAAGGATTACCTAAATTATTTAAAAATTTGCATCAGTTTCTTTTTCAGTTTCAGATTTCTTATGTCAATCGACAGTCACATTTTGGACTTAGAAAGGGGGCCCTGAAAGCATTTTACTTGTGTAAAGCCAATAAACATCCTATTTTACCTATTAAATAGCTTGTTCTTA
>NW_016212845.1:0-1797 GCF_001687245.7 Rhagoletis zephyria | reverse complement strand
TTTCGTGCAAAGAAGGATGTGCAGCTAAGCAAAATATACTGTATATGTAAAAAACAAATTTTTAGGTGCATTTTAACATGTCGACCTCTAAGAAAACTTTTTTTTTCAAAATAAAAAAATACGTGTCTCTTTTTTTATCACAAATAACAATATTCAATAAAAAACAATAAAACAATNAAAATACGTGTCTCTTTTTTTATCACAAATAACAATATTCTGATGTAGCGTTTATGAATTTCCAAAAAAAGTGTTTTTATGAATCATTCTAATACATATACACAAGAATATCAATTATATTCAATATCTACCCCCTATTTGTATTTTTCACAAAAATGAGATTCTGATATAAAAATCCAGCTAAGACTTAACTGTCATCGGAAATGTTAATGCTGATATTGTATAACGCTTGACAGAAGAATTTACTTTTAAATTGCAGAGTCAGAATTAACATCAGTCCCAGACGGGTTCTGACATCTCAAAGTTGTTTTTGTAAAAATTGCAGATAGAGGGTATTGAATATAAGCCCTCGATATGTACTCTCCATCCTGGCGTATTTATAATTTGGGTTGCCACATAATTTTTGTCGTAATGTTAAATAATAAATTTCATTACCAATGTAACATTAAAATTTTTTATAAATTAAAGCTATCCAAATGACCATTATTTGGTACAAAACCGGAAATACTTTTGGCGTCGAAATCATTTTTTCCCAACTACCTCCAACTATTATCGCCACATTTCAGCCAATTTATACTTAACTATAATACATTATAAACAAAAACCTTCCTTATGAATCACACCGTCCACTACTGAAAACCGTAATAAAGTCCGATCGGTAGTTTTTGAGTTTAAAGCGTTCAGAGGTGACAGGTAATAAGATCAAAGGAAATAAGGTCAATTGACATTATTACCTTTTTAAAAACGAAATAAAATCCATTGATATTATTTCTCTTTCAAACATTAAATTTGCTTAGCTTCGCGGCGGCCCGAGTCAGCGCGCCACACCGCGCGCGCCGCGCTCGCGCTCGCGTAACCCGTGCGACCGGCGCGCACACCACGTCACGCTACGCCGCGGCCCCCCAGGCCCCCCTTCCCGGTCTCCCACCGTGCTGTATCGCAGGTAGATTTATTTTTTGTATACGTTGAAATAAAATTGTTATATATTTTAAACATCGAGGGCTTATATTCAATAAAATACCCTCCATCTGCACACTTTTCACAAAGATGAGATTCTGATATCCACATAAGCTTTAACTGTCATCAGTGATATTAATGCTACCTTATATAACGACAGGTAATAAGTCCCAGATGGTTTCTAAAATCACAAATTAGTTTTTGTGCAAATTGCAGGGTACCCTGTAGGGAAAACACGAACTAGTGAACCAGATTTCTAGTTCAGTACTAGTTCTTTTTTGCCAAAAATGAACCAGCCCGATAGTAGCTAGTTCCGCACCAGTCCAAAAGCAGTGAAATGTGGTACTTTCACTAAACTATTCTATTTTAAATTTTAACAGCAGGGAAGGTAATCATTATGAGTAAAATAATTTAAATCAGCATTTAATCATTTTTTATGAATTATTATTGAGTTTTATTTTTTCGCTCAAACGGAAATAGTTATTATTTGATTTTTATTTTTGGGATTACAAATAATGATTATTTATGATTTTTATTTTTTCGCGCAGAGATTNTTTTTATTTTTTCGCGCAGAGATTATCATTAATTTTCAGTTTTATTTTTCCACTTAAATGTAATGATAATTTATAAAATTGAAAAGGCCATAAAGACGCAACCTATTGA
>NW_016212843.1:0-1797 GCF_001687245.7 Rhagoletis zephyria | reverse complement strand
TGTTGTACCGCTTGGGCAGCTTCACCAGCTTGAACTTCTCACAGCGATCTGAAGACTCGCCGTAATCGGCGCACAGAACATTGACGGCATTGTCGAAGAAGCCGCGAATGTAGTCGGCATTTTTCTCTACCTTAGTCTCTGTACAGCCTCCTGAGGAGTGCTTCGCCCCCTGGGCCTTGATGCACTTGAAGATCTCGACGTAGCCGCAGCAGACCTGCGCCAGGGCCCGCTTGGAGTTCGCCTCGGGAGTTCCGCCGCCATTTTTAGCCTCCGCCTCATCTAGTGCTAAAAGTAGGTCCACGTAGTTGTTGTTGCAGGTGAGGTAGTCCTTGGTGGCGTGGTTGGCGCAGGAGGCGGACCCAATCAGGTCCTTGCTCTTTCGGGAGTTTGGATTTCGGCAGTAGGTGACGCCCAGGGCGCGAATCGAGTAGATGACGATGGAGACGAGCTGCTTCGGTCGGCCTTTCAGGCACTGGTTCTTGTAGGCGTCCAGCTGAGAGACGAGGCTGTACTGCTCTCTAAACAAGGAACCAGGAAAATAAAAGGAGTTTAGGTTTTGTTTACATAAAAAAAATGTGAACTCTAACTTACTTGCAGTAGGCTCGAAGCTCCGGCTTGTTGACGGGAAACTTCCGGTCCAGGCGACCGTAGGTCATGATTCGGGCGACGATCTTGTCCACCGCCTTGGCGTCCTCCTCATTGCAGCTCCAGGTGATGGAGGGCTTCTTCTCGGGAGTTGCGGCGGAAGTTTGATGAAGGTAGCCAATATTGAAAAACAGCACAAGTGATAAAATGAGGAGCTTCATTGTGTTTTCTTTTATCGTGGCAATCATCAACACCAAAATCAAAGTCAAAGTCAAAGTACGCTGCGTCTTCTTCGTTGTTACAATGAAACAAAGTTTTTTTCCAAACACAATTCCCGCTTTTATATAGTTGTACTCTTCCGACCACCGCCAAAGTTAATAAACAACAAAAGCTGGCTGGCTGACTGACTTGTTGCACAATTACTGAAACAGGTCGAAAGGAGTTCTTATCTCTGAGGAGGGGTCACTGTTTAGCTGTTTGATAGTGAATGAATGAATGACAAGAGAAGGGTAGTCAGAAGAAGTACAATTTTCCCCAGTCACTTTCACTTCTGTAGCAAGAACAGAAACATTACATCCTGTCTGTCTGCCTGCTTATCATCTTCTGAAGATCTGATCTGCAGCTTTTAACACAGCATCGGCAGTCAGAACAAGACTGATTTACGTGACTGCGACCAGGTGGTCGAAGTCACTTTCTCCTCTCTTCTCCTCTCTTAATCTCTTCAAGTGTAATAACTTCTTATCTTTTTCATTTTCCTCTTCTTTATTTTGCCAGAGGTGATGAGTGGTTTGAAGTGGTGGTAGTAGTGAATTGAATTGAATTGATGAGGGAAAGCGAGAGAGAGGAGAAAAAGGTTGTGATTGCTCGCCGCAACTAGTCGGCACTTGAATTTCGCTTCACACTTTTGTTTATTTAACATTTTTCTTCTTCTGTTTTACGTTCTTTTTCACTGATTGTTAACGTGAAAGGAAGTGTAGGACATCATAATAAATGGGAGATAAAATGAAAATGAGTTCCAGGAAAATGGAGAGGGGATGGATGACTTCTTAAAGAGGCAATGCGTTAAGCGTAAAAATGCACCAATTAATCAAAAAATTAAAATTAAAACACTAAAAAGTTTTTTTGCGTTGATTTCAAAAAAACAAGACTGAATTCAAAAGTTAAGACTGCACAATAAAGTTATAAAGCAGAGAGTGGATGTCTGCAAACTTA
>NW_016212842.1:0-1798 GCF_001687245.7 Rhagoletis zephyria | reverse complement strand
AGACAAAATGATTTCTTTTCCCACGCGTTGACGAATCGATGACAAATTTAAAGCAGGGATGGGACAACTGGGTTGCAAACTTCTATAAGAAAACACGTACAGAAGTATGCTGTTTAGAGTAACTGATTTTTCAGTCTTTGCAAGACAAAAACAGTTCCTGAGATTCAGTGCATACGCAAAACTATTATTTACAGAGAAAATTAGACGATAAAAAGTAAAAATATATAATTGCTTTACAAAAGTTTACCTCTCAGAAACTTACTACTTTTGTAATCATCTCTAAACAGCTTGATCTATTACAATTATAAATATGTAGTATTAACTGGCTGGTCACACGTGCATATGAATTTCGAAAAATAAATAGACATTTTGTTACTTAAGCTGCCTTTACATGAGGCGATTTTGAGTTGACTTGCTGTCTACTTTGAGGCAAGCGATTTTTGAATCACCATTTACACGAGCGATTTTTCTAAGGCAATGTTGAATCGTTTAGAAANCAATCACTGTCTTGATTATTTTGAAGACAGTAAATCGGACAGTGATTTGACGTATGCGGACAATAATTTTGACGTCTTGTAAAAGAAATAAGAGAAATTCATAACAAAAGAACTATAATAACTAAAGATACGCAGATGTGTATGTAACTTTGTCTCTTCTTTATTTTTATTTTATTTTTACTTTTTAGCTTAAATAGCTCGCGTGAAATGCGTATTATAATACAACGTTCAAATTGTCATAACTATTGTCTGGACGCCCACGATACGGAGACAATTATCTGCGTTTTTGACAACTAATATGCATTTCGTCATTGTCTTGACAGCATTGTCTAATGTAAACACGCCGTTACTAACTTAGGCAAAGAACACAGTGACGCCAATTAACGTAGATATCTACGCGATAAATATTGAACATGTAACATTCGTGCGCGATCCATCAATATCGTGATAATTACTGACCGTCTGACAGAGCCCTAAGAGAGAAAAGGACCGAAATCCGACCTTTTTACATTAGGGTCGTTCAGGATATTGTATTTGCAGTTGGAATTGCATTTGCAAATTTTATGCTTGCTAGCATGGCAACCGTGTGTATTTCGTTGTTGTGAGGGCCTGTGCCAATCAGTAGAAAAGTTCAAGCGTGAACAAACTTTTTATTGTAGACAATTTTAAATTTCTGCTGTGCCAATTCGTAACTTTTTACGGCTGGAAATTTTCACAGTTGCCGGAGTTAGACCGGCGGGGGTTAATTTTGGTGCGCGCTAAAAATTCCTGGTTATTTTATTTTAAATATTTGTGCAATTTGGTAAGCCCTGGGGGCAGATTCTGTAACCAGTTAGCGACAATTTTCGAATCGGTATCCGTTTTGTTGACGTATGATATGAAATTTTTTTACGTCAACAAGTCCGATATCGATCCGAAACTTGTCGTTAACTGGTTACAGAACCTCCCCCCTGGAGTCGAATCACGTCATTGAATCCCTTGCTGTTTGCTCTCTCAAGCTTTCTCGAATAAACAGATACTATTCGGAACATTTCCCAGTAATTAAAAAAAATCAGCGTAATTGAAACAATTTTGTATGTAATTAAAAAAAAAAATACTTAAAAAATTTTCAACACGATAGTATATGATATTTGCGATAGTTACTCAGTAATTGTTAAAAAGTATCGAATTTCCGATACAACTCAGTACTCAAGAAAAATATCGATATTCTGTACTCGTTACTCGCATCATTCTATCACTATGCACGTGTTGATATCACAGTATAGACAGTAACCAACCTTTTTGGGTTGTTGGTGTAGTAG
>NW_016212841.1:0-1798 GCF_001687245.7 Rhagoletis zephyria | reverse complement strand
AGGTACCTGAGTTCTGTACTAATGACCCTGAGATCTGGTTTATTCACATCGAAGCGCATTTCGCCACACGAAATGATAACATCATTAGGCAGTGTGTCACGAAGCCTGAAGTTCTTAGAGAGGTATCAGACATCCTCAGGGCGCCAAGACCACAGGATAAGCCTTACTATTTGAAAACGAGCCTTGTCAAACGCTTCAATGACTCAATTGATCGCCAGTAGTATAAACTGCTGACAGAGCTTGAACTTGGGATCCAGAAGCCTAGCTAACTTCTCAGAAAGATGACACTCCCCGGTACGAGGGAGTCGGAAAAACTTCTTTGCGGCTGATGGTTAGTTCTGCAGGCCCTATCAATTGGTGCTCTTCAGTCTAAGCTAATTGCAACCTGGATGCCAGAAACTCTATTTATCGACGAGTTGGTAGCCCCAAGAAATCCATCGATACCCTCAGAAAATCATTTTCCGAATTTTTGAATAAGCTCAACGAAAGTGGCAAGATGCCCACGAGTTTACCGATTGTACCACAACAGGTTTAGTGAGATAGCCCAGTGATGCTTCCAACTCTGCAGCTTCAGGCCCTCCGCGAAGCTGGGAAATTAGTTGAGCTCCACCTATATGTTCACGACAAGTCTTCGTATCTACAGTTACTCGTTGACTCTGGCTCCGTCGTATCTGCATTACCGCCTTTGTCAAACAAAACTGGAATCCTCGGACTTCAAACTCTACGCAGCAAAATTCACTAGTTACTCTCAATCTTAATCATCGCCGACCGTTCACCTGGACCTTCATCATCGCCAACGTTCAGTCCGCGAATTTATCGTTAATTACGGTCTGCTGATAATCTTCGGGAAGCATGGACCCACTCACGCCACTTTCAACATGTGGAGAACTTGTGGGCACCAACCATTGGAGACTTTAAACGACTCAACACGCAGACCGTTTCCGATTGCTACACTGTACTTGCTTCTGAAGACTTGTTTCACTGCTGTACGGCAAGAAAATTGTTTCCACAATTGACCTGATTCATGGGTATCACTGGAGTATCGTTGGAACAGTTCGACGATGTCATTTATGAGTACGGTGACCAGATTTCTGTGGCCAAAAATCGGGACATTTCTAAAGCATCGAACCCGAACGTACAATTTTGTATTTAGAATAAAATGGCTTAATACAGTTTTACTTAAAACAAAAACGTAACTACTATCTAAAAAAAAATCTAAATCAAAATTTTAAAATTTGTAGAACATTTATAAAATTTCTACGAATTTAAATAAATGTTCATCACAAATTGAAACATTTGAATCCGATTTTCTAGCATTGCTTTAAGTATGCAGTTTTGAAGCCCATGCAATTTTAGTATAATAAAGTGCAAGTTGGAAGAAGCTTGGACTTTCCGTTGATTTTTGGAAATTTTTTGTTTGCGCATTTTCTTCCATACACAGTATTTTCAAAAATTTTTTTCCACAAAATTTACCAAATATCAACAATAAGTCCTAGCTACTTAAAATTTGGATTTTGAATTGAATAGGTTACAAAACTGAAATCTAATTAAGAAGCTAAACATTTTTATGAATTTTTGTCGAATTTTGCTAGTTTTTGTACAAAGTTTCAAATTCTGACTTACCAGTATTTTAAATTTTTGCGCCGAGTCACGATAGGCAGGAGTTTGCTAAGTGTCGAGATCTAAAACTGTTCAGCTACAGAACTAAATTCATCAGCCGATTTTATGTCTTTATTTTAATGATTCATTTATTGAGAGAGGACAGTATCGATTTCTTAATGCTGAAAAGCGGATCTGA
>NW_016212840.1:0-1798 GCF_001687245.7 Rhagoletis zephyria | reverse complement strand
TTATGATAACAATTACAGTAATCATGAAATACATGATTATGATTATTATGCTCGTAATAGTATCATATATGATGATTACAATTAATCGTAATCGAATATAATTTAAGTACTATAATTAAGCAATCGTCATCGTGATGTTATCATAATCATAAAGTGGCAAGCTCGATATGTACATACATATGTTTGTTCTTTTACAACAACTAGAGGCCATCAACAACTTACCGTTATCAACGTAATTATCTAATTAGTTTTTTCCATTTATCATATGTATGCCACTTCTTCCCACCTCTGGTTATTCAATTCACTGAATGCACACAACCAAAGGGTCAACCGCAAAGTCGTAAAATTGCGAACAAATTATAAATCGTCTAATAATGTTTATTTCTTTATTTGTGTATGTATGTATGAGCTTTTCCGCATAACTTTTAAGAAATTGCATGAGTATAAAATATAGTTAAAAGAAAAGCAGAGTAGGTAAGAATGAAATGGTTCAATAATATTACAAACATTTTAATTTACCACATTAACCCTGCAATGTGTCATATTAGGCAGATTTTTAAACCGTTAGATGAGTTTAAAAAGTACCTGCACTCACATTCGTATGTACATACGTATGTATGTACAAGCATATGCCACCTAGCAGCGAAACTACAATGTCATGACATTGCCATCAAATCCAGAATCGACTCTAAGAAATGCATGCACTGCTTCTCAAATGTTATCAATTCCGATGTATCGCGCGCTGATGAAACGTAATGACGCAGCAACACCCACCCCCATATATGTTGTAATACATCTATATTGGCAGTAAGCTATCCCTGCAGTAAATCGCGCTAGTTCAGATCTAGCGCAGAACTAGCTCTTTAAGAGGCGGTACTGGTTCTCGATCTATCCCAACGCAATGCTTTCAACTGTCTCTTTTTACATGGCGATGTCCTACGAAGTGGAAATTGCCACCTCTGCAGAACTTTCGAACTAGTTCTGAACTGGTTCCATTTTCGACACTTCTGGGACAAAAAGTTTTTTATGAAAAAACTGCAGGGTATATGTTTATTTATAAACGTATGTGTTCCTTTTCTTTCGTACGTGGTTATTGATATATCTGTATTGTAATGTTTTCGTACGGTACTAGCTCTTAATGCTAATATAGGGGTATTACATAAATATATGCCACCCCTTACTGTCAATGTCACGGAATTTTAAATGTAATGCATATTTGAATAGAAAATGAGAGCGTAATCAAATGTCATTACTTGTCATCGATGCAGAATGCATTCCATTCGCCGCTGGGCAGATATACAAATGCATGTACATATGTAAGTATGTATGTAAACACAGCGACTCTACCAAATGATCACGTGTTGATTTTTGTTTTTAATATTCGTAATGTGTTTCTAGCTAAACTGTTTTTGTTATTTGTCTATAAAAATACCATCCAAGCTTTACTCAAAAACATAAATCACAGCTTCGACAAATTATCATCAAAATGTTAACTTTTTAATCTGAATCTTTAGAACATTTTTGGGTATGCAGTTTTATAGCCCATATAACTTTTGTCTAATTAATGATTTTTGAGAATTTTTTTTGAGACTACTTTTGCGTTTTTTTTTTATATAACAAGTGGTGTTGCTTTTTGAAATTTTGTTAATCAGCCCTATTCTGCATTTCGATTACGTTCCCGCATTCCGCTCCGCAAGAATCGAACTAAGGTATTCTGCGTTACGATCGAATCGAAAGAAGAAGAGGAAGAGAAATCAGCTGTTTGCCTAGGAATGTGTGAAATCGAAACAAAACAAAG
>NW_016212837.1:0-1798 GCF_001687245.7 Rhagoletis zephyria | reverse complement strand
ATCTGGTAAATTTTCTAGGATGTATTTTTACGGAGCCTACTCGACACCGGGCCGCCTCGGATAGTAACGGTGGCCTTGCCAGGGGAAAGGGACGCTACCCTGGTCGACTGGTCGTTTTCGCCCCACCACACCTCGAGTCCGCCGCACTCTCCTTGTAGAGTAAAGTGGACGATTATGAATAATGTAATGTCTAAAATTGCCGAAGTCTCGGACCTTCCGGGGGAGGAGGTTTACTCCCCCAAATCCCAAATCGACGAGGACGCTCTGCTTCGATCCAGCCAGGAGATGGAGGCGGAGTCGGTCTCAGGCAGTACCAGCCATAGTACTCCCAACCACAGCCCCTCACGAACCCACAAAACCAGTGCGAGCCAACGCACTGGGGGATCGACAGCGGGGAAGATTGATGCACCATCATCATCGGCAACTGCGAGTCAACGCAAGAATGCAGGTCGCGTACTTGAGGCCTCATGCTCCTCTCTCCATCCGGAAAAGCGACTCCTATATCCACCAAATTGACACCTTCCGCCTCCAGTACCTCGAGACTGTAAATGCCAAGACCTACAGGAAGGCTAAATTCATCCTGAAGAGATTGCGCAGAGGGCATCCTGAACGTGCGCGACACTGACGACCGAAAAAAATACGAGGCTATCGTTGCCACCTTTGATAGTAGCAAAGCTGCTAAGTCCCGCGTGGAGGCGGGCAAGACGAACAAACGCAACCGATCGCGAGACGACACCTCTAACGCTCCGAAAAGAAGCAAAGATGCGAGTGGCGTATCCCAACCCGTAGCGCAAGGCCCGCTGAAGTACAGCGATATAGTGAAGGACCACCTGAGTGTCGCACTTATAGACGAGTCGTCTAACTTCGGCTTACCAGTCCTCGAAAAATGGACAGAGATCGAGGTCCGGCTTTCGGGTTTGGCACTGGAAGTACCCTAGCCAGCCCCGAGGGCTAGATACCGCGGTTCGATTCTGAGGAGGTCATCAGAGGTCATAGGGTGATCCGATGCGAGGACGAGTTCTCCAAGGAATTCCTGCGCAGGAGCATCACTGAGATCAGCGATGCTTGGTTGGGCTTAAAGCTCAAACTTATCCCGGCGAAGGACATTCCGACGAGACCCCGTGCCCGAATCTGGTTGCCCAACATGAGGATGGATAGGGCAAAACTTTTGCAATACATCGCCATAATGAACCCCCGCGTTCCTATGACCAACTGGAGCGTCCTGAAATTTGAGGACGTAAAAGCAGTTAGCCAACCCGTGATGTTCCTCATCACTGAGGAATCAGCAAAGGTCCTGGAGGAGCTAGGCTGCAGAATCCACTTCGGCGTGAGACACGTCAAAGTGAAAATCTTCCGGGGCAGAGAACCCGACGACGACAACGAAGGCGAAGAACCGCCCCCGGAGNTCCTGGAGGAGCTAGGCTGCAGAATCCACTTCGGCGTGAGACACGTCAAAGTGAAAATCTTCCGGGGCAGAGAACCCGACGACGACAACGAAGGCGAAGAACAGCCCCCGGAGCCAATAAAGGACAGGGAACCGTCACCTGACCCTATTTGCAGCGAGGTTACGGTGCAGATGGAGGTGGCCGAGGAAGCCAGTAATCTGGTCGGCCCGAACACTACCAGCATTTAATAAAAATGAGCAAGGTCGTACAGATTAACCTGAAGCATTATAGGTGCGATTCAGATAACCTGAGGCTCTTCCTAGGGGAGAACGACTACGGCCTTGCTATCATCCAAGAGCCCTGAATTCGAGACTCGACCGTCATGGGCCTAAACATCCCCGGGTACGAAGTTT
>NW_016212836.1:1585-1798 GCF_001687245.7 Rhagoletis zephyria | reverse complement strand
CAGCAGGGATCGAACCTGCGTATTCGGTGTTCAAAGTCAGAAGCGTTAAGCACTGAGCTATGTACATCCTGTAAACTCTTGTTGCTGATTCATTCTCCTTATTCAACCAACTACTATCAAGTGCAGCTGATTTGCCGCTATTTAAACTCGACAGCGTGGTTGTTGATGTTAATTCTCTACATCCATTTGCTTATTTGCTTTTTTGTATAGTTT
>NW_016212836.1:282-1507 GCF_001687245.7 Rhagoletis zephyria | reverse complement strand
ATCGAACCTGCGAATTCGATGTTCAAAGTCAGAAGCGTTAACCACTGAGCTATGTACATCCCGTAAACTCTTGTTGCTAATTCATTTTCCTTATTCAACCCACTTCTATCAAGTGGAGCGGATTTGCCGCTATTTAAACTCTACAGCGTGGTTGTTGTTGTCAATTCTGCGCATCCATTTGCTTATTTCCTTTTTTGTATAGTTTCAGGCAGGCTCTTCCTAAACTATGTATTTGTCAATGTTATTGTGGCTTGTTAACATTTTATTTTTGATATTTTTATTAAGCTTTGTAACACGATTGTTTATTAGGAAAAATTGAAAAAGCAACAAAGTCTAAGCGGTAGAAGTTATAGCACTATTTCGGAGATCACCACATCTCCTCATCAGACTTCTTTTTTCTAGACTTCAGCAGGGATCGAACCTGCGAATTCGATGTTCAAAGTCAGAAGCGTTAACCACTGAGCTATGTACATCCCGTAAACTCTTGTTGCTAATTCATTTTCCTTATTCAACCAACTACTATCAAGTGCAGCTGATTTGCCGCTATTTAAACTCGACAGCGTGGTTGTTGTTGTCAATTCTATACATCCATTTGCTTATTTGCTTTTTTGTATAGTTTCAGGCAGGCTCTTCCTAAACTATGTATTTGTCAATGTTATTGTGGCTTGTTAACATTTTATTTTTAATATTTTTATTGAGCTTTGTACCACGATTGTTTATTAGGAAAAATTGAAAAAGCAACAAAGTCTAAGCGGTAGAAGGTATAGCACTATTTCGGAGATCACCACATCTCCTCATCAGACTTAATTTTTCTGGAATTCACCAGGGATCGAACCTGCGAATTCGATGTTCAAAGTCAGAAGCGTTAACCACTGAGCTATGTACATCCCGTAAACTCTTGTTGCTAATTCATTTTCCTTATTCAACCAACTACTATCAAGTGCAGCTGATTTGCCGCTATTTAAACTCGACAGCGTGGTTGTTGTTGTCAATTCTATACATCCATTTGCTTATTTGCTTTTTTGTATAGTTTCAGGCAGGCTCTTCCTAAACTATGTATTTGTCAATGTTATTGTGGCTTGTTAACATTTTGTTTTTAATATTTTTATTAAGCTTTGTAACACGATTGTTTATTAGGAAAAATTGAAAAAGCAACAAACCTAAAGCGGTAGAAGTTATAGCACTATTTCGGAGATCACCACATCTCCTCATCAGACTTCTTTTT
>NW_016212836.1:0-181 GCF_001687245.7 Rhagoletis zephyria | reverse complement strand
TTTTTCTAGACTTCAGCAGGGATCGAACCTGCGAATTCGATGTTCAAAGTCAGAAGCGTTAACCACTGAGCTATGTACATCCCGTAAACTCTTGTTGCTAATTCATTTTTCTTACTCTGCTTGATTTGCCGTTATTTAAACTCTACAGCGTGGTTGTTGTTGTCAATTCTATACATCCATT
>NW_016212835.1:0-1798 GCF_001687245.7 Rhagoletis zephyria | reverse complement strand
AAGTTTCTGGAGCCACAACATTGCAAGTTGATAAAAGCGTTGTAATAAATAAATAGAACTGCACCACATATGGAACATGTTACTTCCTTTTCGTCCTCTGATTTTTTGAAAAAATCCCAAACCCAGCTCCTTTTGTGTCTGCTCATTTTTCTATCTGAATATACATACATACATATGTGTGCATGTATATATAATTTTTTTTTTTCATTTGTCAAAGAAATTTCAATGAAAGTTCGGTTACTGAAATTCGATTTGCTACAATGCTTGAGTAGTCGAAGCAAAGCAAATATTCGAATAATCGAAGGCGGGCGACTATTCGAATACCACTAATAAGCATGCGAACGGTTACGAATCGAATAATCGGTTAACCGATTAGTCGAATAGTCGGATAATTTTACGAGCCCTACTATTTAAGTCCTCTTTCATTTGATACCAAACTTGTTTAATTTGGATAACCGGTTTGTTTTTTTATCCGGAAAGGACTTTTATTTCGGAATTAAAAAAATATTTGGCCAAGTTTAACTCGTAAAAAAAATAACTAATAATAATTTTCGGTCCCTTCAATATTCACATTCGCAAAAGATCCGCATTGATTATTGCGAATGCGAAAGCGAATGCGCATGTTAAAATTAATGCGGAAGCTCCGCGGTAGCGAATGCGAATATTCGCAACAACCCTGGTACATATCGAGCCCTAACCGCCAAAATAACGTAAGCGACATTTTTTTCAAAATTTTCTTTTTGATGCAGAAATATTCCTAGAGCATCTAGACGCATTTCTGCATCAAAAAGAAAATTCTGAAAAAAATGTCGCTTACGTTATTTTTGCGGTTAGGGCTCGATATGTATAATTGAAGTTAATGTGGATTTGCTTCACTACTGCTAATTATTAATATTTTCCAATTCATATTAATTTATTATATTCAATTCAATACAATCAAAACGAATATTTCATGTCATGATCTTAATAATATCACGTATTCTACGTTTAAGTTTAGCGGCTGTGGCTCCGACACAGCCCGCAGGTCAAGTCGAAGGCGCTGGACTAATCGTTTTATATAAATTCCGACAAACTCAGCTGCCAGTCAGCTGATTTTAAGAAAAAGTTACAATACCACAATTTTTTAAAACAGATTGCTCAGAATAAATGTATACCTTTAAATTATATGAAAATGTCAAAAAAAAAATCTAGATAGCAAACAGGTTCGCTTCGGAAAAATCTTCGGTCCTTTTTTTGCCGAAGTCGAGTTTTCAACGAAACCCTTAAAATTAATTTTTTCAGCAGCCACTTCCTACGCTAATAAAATCGTCAAATAAATGTCAGTACTATAAAATTTAGTTTGTACAACGATCTGCACTGATACTTTTAAATAGATTTTAACGATTGCTGTTCAGGAATTTCTGGAACGTGTTAAAATTTCAAGTGAACCAAACTTTAGTGGACTCTAGCTACAACCTATATATATTATACAATACGATACTTTTTTTTCAACTATCGATAGTCGCCTATTTTGAAACAAAAAAAAAAAATCATACTGGGACGTATTCATAGTCAAAATTAAGTAAGTTAAGGTACTTAAAGTTGGTTGCAACTTTATTGACTCATCCAAAATTATGCTAAAAAGCCACAACTAACTTTAAGTATCAACTTAATTTTGACTATGAATACGCCCCATTGCATTAACAGGTCTATTCCGCACGTTATCGATGATTTTGTAACCGGAAAATTTTATTACCAAAAAATGTTACTAGTTCTTGTAACCGCGATTCTAGGTACGTTGGTAATGCAGTTAAAATAT
>NW_016212834.1:0-1798 GCF_001687245.7 Rhagoletis zephyria | reverse complement strand
GTTCAGTCATCCTCTAATTTCGTTTAGGTATCGATACTACTAAGCCAACACCGCTGCTCAGTCATACAAAGCAGCGGTATTGAATGAATATGAACAGTTGACGATCAACGAATGCCATTCCCTGGTGTGGAGCTCTGCAAATCTGNTATCGATACTACTAAGCCAACACCGCTGCTCAGTCATACAAAGCAGCGGTATTGAATGAATATGAACAGTTGACGATCAACGAATGCCATTCCCTGGTGTGGAGCTCTGCAAATCTGTCAACTCCAACTGCAGTTCTCTCGCAGCAGTGCGAACGTTTGCTCTGAAGGGAGCTAAAAATATATCAAACTTTTCTTGTAGTGTAGTGTAGAGATCATTAAACTCTGTCAATAATTTCTGGATATCCACAAAAATTTCAACGCACCTTTGCGCTCATTGGTCAAACCTGTTTTGTATACGGTGAAATAACCAGAGCCGCCTGTTGCATTTTAAGGCAGTTTTTCCACTACTATTGGAGTAGGTATTGTCTGGTTTGTATGTAAAATAAGTGCAAAAGTTTNTGTTTTGTATACGGTGAAATAACCAGAGCCGCCTGTTGCATTTTAAGGCAGTTTTTCCACTACTATTGGAGTAGGTATTGTCTGGTTTGTATGTAAAATAAGTGCAAAAGTAAAATTTTAAGGACCTTTAATTAGGGTTATCCGGAACAGAAGGCGTTACTTATCACTTCGCATAATATTATCTGTTCTATTTCTTCTCAACCCACTAAAATTAGTATGGTTTAAGAGTTTCATAGGAAAATCTCTACCTAAATACAACAATGACCACTTAGAAAACCATAAAAAAAATCGATTGTTCGTACGCTGTACGCAAAAGCTATCCTTTGATGGGCAACCGCAAAAATGTTTACGAGTGTGCAAATGATATACATTTGGTGGTCTCAAGGACCTGGTACTGTTTTCGCAACTTAATATCGATCATTAAGGAAAAGTACAAAGAATGTTTCTAATGAATAAGGTTACTTTTAAGGTTCTTTTGTTTATGAAATACAAATTTATACCTAAATTTATACATATGTATATGTACATATAAGCATATGAGTAGTCCACTTACAAACAGCGTTATGTGATTTAATAATAGTAAGCCATAAATTAAAAAAAAACGTCTTCAACAACAAGTAACATCCAAATTGTATATTTCTTTTTATTATCTGAAAATTTGGATAAATAAGAGTCTAATAACATTAAAAAACTAAACCACAGTGTGGTAGTTTTTGAAATTTTTAAATATAGAAAATAAATATAGCGAGTTCTGAAACAGTAAGTTTTATATAGCCAACTTTTTTAAGCTTTTCGCATTCTCTCTTCCATGAAGATTGGTCTGCTTCTTTTTTAAGACGTCTTCCACTAGGCACCAAAACTACCACGTTTTCTTGCAGTTTTCTAAGTTCATCAGAAGGTGGAGACTTTTGAACTTGTATAAATACGTACAATAAATATTATAGCGACTTTTGAAAGTGTATATATACATACAGTAAGTATTATAGCGATTTTTGCTAGAGTAGCTAACATTTTATGCTATTTTTTTCAGAATATATAAGGATTTTGCACTGTATTTTTAGTCGTCATGAAACTACTTTAAATACTGGTTCGTTAACCACCAAAAACTAAAAATCGAAAAAAATTTACATAGCGCACTTTGCAAGTGGACTACGAAAAAGATATAATTTACCAGTTAATAAATCACCCAAATAATGGAAAGTCTGCCGCTGTGGTGTAGCGGTAAGCAGTGCGCGCTTTCACTCATCAGCACC
>NW_016212833.1:1598-1798 GCF_001687245.7 Rhagoletis zephyria | reverse complement strand
GTCATGTCAATATTTAGTCTGGCAGCTAGGCTTTTTCTTAGCCATAAACGCTTATCAAAGATAACACAGGTTTACAAAAAAAAAGCGTATGCCTATTAAACCAAACCTATATATCCCTATGTTATTCGACACGCTGAATGCAAATCCGAAGTCCGTTAGTCTGCACCACGTCAGGTTCGTGGTCAGTTGAAGGTCAAGTA
>NW_016212833.1:0-1578 GCF_001687245.7 Rhagoletis zephyria | reverse complement strand
GTATGCCTATTAAACCAAACCTATATATCCCTATGTTATTCGACACGCTGAATGCAAATCCGAAGTCCGTTAGTCTGCACCACGTCAGGTTCGTGGTCAGTTGAAGGTCAAGTACGGAAAAATTAATTGAATAAGTCTGAAAATTCATATACATAAGGTTTTACATTCGCTGAACCCGAATCCGAGGTTCGTTAACATCTATAATGTCAGCTTCGAGGTCATGTAAAGGTCAAATAAAGTGAATTTTATTGAATTTTCAGGTTTATTCAATGAATTTTTCCCTACTTGACCTTCAAATGACCACGAACCTGACGTGATGGAGGCTAACGGACCTCGGATTCGCATTCAGCCTATCGTATAACATTGGGATATATAGGTTTGGTTTAATATGCATACACTTTTTTTTGAAAACCTGTGGAACTCCTATAAATTGAATACTATACCTTTTCAAGTTTATAAAGAGAAAATAAAATTGATAATGAGAAATGAAAATTCATATTGGGAATATACAAATTGATAATGAAAAATGTAAATTCACTTTGAGAAAGTACAAATTGATAATGAGAAATGTAAATTCATAATGAGAATATATAATTTGATAATGAAAAATGTAAATTGATATTGAGAAAGTACATATTGATAATGAGAAATATAAATTCATATTCAGAAAATACAAATTGATAATGAGAAATAAGTAGTCCACTTGCAAACAGCGTTATGTGATTTTATAATAGTAAGCCATAAATTTAAAAAAAAACGTCTACATGAACAGGTAACATCCAACTTGTATATTTCTTTTTATTATCTGAAAATTGTGATAAATAAGAGCCTAATAACATTAAAAAATAAAGTCGCAGTCTGGTAGTTTTTGCAAATTGTATATATAAAAATTTAATATACCGAGTTTTGAAACAGTAACTTTTATATAGCTAGCCTTTTTCAGCTTTTCGCGTTCTCTCTTCCATGAAGGTTGGTCTGCTTCTTTTTTAGGACGTCTTCCACTAGGCACCGAAATTACCACGTTTTCTTGCAGTTTTCTAAGTTCATCAGAATATGGAGACTTTCGAGCTTATATAAATAAGTACAATAAATATTATAGCGACTTTTGAAAGTGTATCACAGCGCACGGCAGTGCGCGTAAGTGAAGAAAGCAGCCACAGTAGTATGCTGAAATGACTCGCTTATATATACACGAGATTTGGAAGTTTTTATCCAGACGTCCAATCGACATGTTTGAGATATCGTTGGAAAGGTCTTGCAGAGTGTGTCCAGAAAATGTGTTCAAGCTTCATAAACGATTAACCGGATTCTTAGAAATTAGGCTAAGTATTGCGAAACCAAAAACGTTTTTTGACTTTTGCCGGTTTAAGTGGGCATGTGGGTACACCCANGAAATTAGGCTAAGTATTGCGAAACCAAAAACGTTTTTTGACTTTTGCCGGTTTAAGTGGGCATGTGGGTACACCCAACATATTTAGTGTTATTCTGCCACTACCTTTCAAACGATACCTTATATATTACGCTCCGGTTACTAGTTGGAAAGATATAGAGGTAAATGTGTTTTGGTTCGTGTCTCTA
>NW_016212831.1:0-1798 GCF_001687245.7 Rhagoletis zephyria | reverse complement strand
TTAAAATGTAGGAAAGAGAGAAAGACGCGAATAAGGCGCGCGTGCTAACGAAGGTTCGAAAAGCTGAAGGTTTTTATTATAAATTTTGAAATGTTATATTATAGGGTCCTCTTAAAAAATGTTCACCAGTTTTTAAGCTATTAATTGGCTTTTTTTGTAAAGCTTTAAGTAAAATAGTTGTAGGAAAAACGCTGTTCAAATTTTGCATCACAAAATGCATGTTTCTTTAGCAAATGTCAAGCGCATTGAAAGTACGAACAAAATTTGTGAAAAAGTTTCCAAGATCACGCCCAATGGGCATTCAAAAAATGTCACGGTGTTAAACTTTATCGAGAGTATTAAGGAGCGTTGAGGCGAACCTCATAGCCAAACGGAAATAAGATTCCGGCTAGGGATGGCAAAGTCGACTTCGACTTTCGACCAAAATCGACTTTTTACTCCTGAAAGTCGAATTTTAGTGATCGACTTTCAGTTTATGGAAGACTGAAGTCGACTTCTCACTTTCGACTTTTGACTCTCGACTTTTTTTAATTTATTTGCATATAAATACTGATCAACTAACAAGCGCGCGGAGTGCAGTTTAGTCGTTTTTTTTTTAAATTGCCAATAAAACTGAAGTGAAATGTGAAGTGTGGTAGAGAAATGAATTTGAATGACAGTACAACAACACTGTCAAATCATTTACGAGCAGCGCATAAAATTACTATACGGAAACAAATTCCTCAAATTTGTTAGTCTTTTGTCTCCACAATCTTCAGTTAATAATGAGGTACGATAAACGTAGGCAATTATTTGATGCAAGAAAGTTTTTCTGCATGAGTTTATGTAAGTTTCTACAGATAGTCTTTGGTTCGAATTTGACCAATCCGTAAGGTACAAAATTTTAAACGCCGTTAAAAACGTTGCTGGTAGAATTTCAGTTAATATGCGACATTAGTCGTTTGGATAATCCCAATCCACTAGCTGTCTGGGCTACTCCCATATTTATCCCCATGTTTACAAAGTGGCACTTATATTTCTACCAATACCCGCCAATTCTGCTCTATCGGAAAGGCCACATTTTTCAAAAAGTTGTCCGTAATTACCAAATATCGATTANCATTTTCTTTTTGTGAAAATTTGAAAATTTTTAAATCCTTTTTCAAAAATATAATTTTAAAAACCCTCACAACCAACATTTTCATGCTGTATAACTGGAACAATTTTCAAAATTTTTAAAAATCCTTTAGTGTCTGTTTTTTTTTACTTAGCATTGAATTTCACTAAATTACAGATTATTCTAAAGACCACTAGCAAATCATATTTTTGGCGTATTCTGACTCTTATATTTATAGCTGATGAGTTAAACGCAGAGTATACTTAAAATTTTTTTTTTGTTTTATTAAAAAAGTCGAAAAAGTCAAAAATAGTCGACTTTTCTTCGTGGATCGGTCGACTATTAAAGTCGACTGTACAGAGTCCACCGAAAAGTCGAAAAACGACTTTCTTTCGAACAACCCCTAATTCCGGCAGGAAAGTAACAAATCGGTGGTTAAAAGAAAAAAAATCGTACTGACTTTTTAGCAAACAGCCTACAAAGAAGATTACGCATTCCAAGTTCTCCTTTATCTTAAGTCTTCTAAATCGCAAAAAAATATATATTCTTAACTCACATGTTTCATAGCCGACTTCTCGCAGATAACAGACCAGTATTCTTAAACTGCAGACTCGACGAAAAGTTTAAAACAAGCGAGAGACGAGTTACTTCCAAGTTTCTGGTTTGTCAAACAATCTGAGGAGCGGATAATGTTGCCATCGC
>NW_016212829.1:0-1798 GCF_001687245.7 Rhagoletis zephyria | reverse complement strand
CTGCTGAATGACATGAGCTCCATGCTGAATACAGTTAAGCTGTGATATACTGACCATATAACAGTAGTGTAATGGGTAAATGCGCGCTAAATTGCATTAGAAGAAGCTGAATTACAAAAATTCGTATAGCTCATGAAAATAACAAGCCTTTGTAATGACAATGATCAGAAAAAGTGTCGCTGAATCAATTATCCAGAAGCTGAATTCAAAATTAGAAAGTGCAGGGGACAGGAAAAGCTATATTGCTAAATGTGGGAATAACAAAACCCCTGCTGAATTGTATGCAAGAGGATAACCATAGAAAAGATTATTGAAGCACTATCGAAAAATTTCAAATTAGTGAGCGGCATGAAATAACTTCACGCTGTATAAGTAAACTGCCACAGAATACTCGGCAACCGCTGAGTAAAGATGCAATTGAACGTAAAAAGTGCCGCTGAATTACATGCAGGGTAATTAAAATTCGTAAAAACGTAAATGTTACGAAAGAAATTTTATATTTTAATAAAAATTCACCAAATTCCAGGCATGATTCGCTGTACATAGCTCGTTAAAAAGAAGACGAAGATCCCTTTATACCAACATGAAGAAGTTATTCAGAAAATGGACAAAATCATATTATATAATCCGGAGCTGATTTGATTTTGGCTAAGTAGCGCAAGAAAATCGTACAAGTCCTATGAAAAGTGCAAAAAAGCTGCGCTGAATTGTTTTTTGAGCAGCTGAATACATTTGTTCGTCTTTTTTTTGGGCAAGGAAAACTTTGGGATAATGCTTTGTTTTTATTTTATTTTTTTAAGAGTTTCATAAGTCTTACTAAATTAAACTAAAATGTAAGGACCTCATTAGTACAATTAAAATATAAAAAGTGCGGATTAAAACTCACTTAAACCGGAAACGTGCGCTGAATTACACAAATAGAAGCTGAATAAAAAACCTATCATGGAAAATAACTCCGCTGACTATTGTCAAGATTAGCTGAATAATTTTTGTTTTTTTAATTTATGCGATATCTAAGCTGCCTCCATAAAAAGCGGACCTACGTTGTTACTAAATGTATGTATGCTTTAGGAAAAAATGCGAAACTACTCTGCTGAATTGTATTTATAGAAGCTGAAAAAATTCTTCTGTTTATGAGGCACACGAATTTTTTTACTGCTTAGCTTATTCAGCGGAAATTCTTGCTGAACTATATGAATTTGAAAATCTAGCTAATGAACGTAAGCATGTTTTAACAGCTTTGAGTAAAACGCGAAAAAGCGCAGCCGAACTGTGCTTCAAAGGGCTGTATAAAATTTTTAATTTTTTGTGGCAGAATAAAACTTGATTGGCCTCAGGGGGACGGCTAGAAATAATTGCTGAAGTGGATTGAGCGGAGCTGAACTAAAAAAAAAAAGAAGAAACTCTCGGAAAAACTCTGCTGAATTAAATTTATAAGTGCTTAGAATTTGTTTGCCACTTTTGAGGCATACCAAATTTTGCTTGTTCTTAGGTAAAAAATAGAAACCCCGCTGAATTGCATTTAGAGGAGCTGAATTGACTCGCCTCTTTTTTAATTCTTTTCTGGATCTTAAACGTTAGCTAGTTTTCGTATTCAAGCGCTGTAAGCACTGCACGTTATTTGGTATACGTATTTAAGTGCATAAATGAAATTCTGTGATAGTGTGCATTGCACGTTAGGCTACACGCTTGAATGCTTGCCTAATTGATTAACTACCTAAGGCTGAGACCGCAACTGAGTTTGGCTGGTTGGCTAATATAATAACATACTCGTATAAAATTTGCAAACACTGCTGGC
>NW_016212828.1:0-1798 GCF_001687245.7 Rhagoletis zephyria | reverse complement strand
CTAAACTCTCACAATGGGCCGTATGCATAATTTCATAACTTTCACTTAAGTTTACTTGAACAAATTGAGTAAAAGGTGTGAAATTTTAAGAAAAAGCATTTGCTTAGGTTTTTTGCATACGGCCCACGGAATTTTGCTGTTCCATGTCGCTACTTGAATATAGAAACGCCCTAAGTCATTTATTTATTTATTTTATTTTTTTTCAAAACCAGCTGTAAAGACACCAAAATTTAGGTAGTTCTTTTCTTTATTAAAGTAGCGATATAATGAATTTATATATTCCCCCACCCCCAACATACATATGTACATAAATACGCTTCGCATTGAGCAGCAAAAGAGTCGTTAAAGATGTAACAAAAATCTTCAACAAACTACTTAATTTAATCGATAATGATGATTATTAAAACCGAGAACGAAATTAACAAAATTCTAATACAAAATAATAAACTTATTATCTTTCACTTCGAAATCAGTTATTCTTTTTCTTTTCAAGGGCTTGGAATTTGTGAAAACTTTGTCAGTTTTTGAACTTTTCGATAAATCAAATTTCGAAAGCATTAAACGCATATAATGGTCTCGCTTAAACTCCTTTTTAGGTATAACTCTTTTCGAGATGAGTAGAAAACATAAATAGTACAGCATCCTTACTTCATATACGAGGATTTGCTGTTATGGTACATAGATAAATAAGGGCCATTCCAGCGAAGACGACACCTCAGGTAAAAATTAAATTACATAAATATAATTTTAATAGTTTGTAAAAACAGTAAAGCAGTAAGAATAATTCTTTAGAAATAGATATTGGATGTCCAACCCGTCACAGCAAAATATGTATTTTTTAACGTAAAATGCAAATTCTTAAGCTTCCCATTGTCCAAATGAGGTCCCCTTATTAAAAATATAATAAATATTCACATCAAGTAGCGTTCATTTTACTCACGAACTAAAACAGGTATTTTAAAATATTATAATGCCATTAAAGCACAAAATGGTACTTAACATTCTACTAACTATGTACATTCGAGAAAGCGGCTATGAACGAAATATTTCTATATTGTTTAAAATTCGGGAAGTACCCAACAACTCAGAGAAGCGGCTGTCATCGTTTTCCCACCCGTCACGCTTGGATAATGTTAAATTTTTGTGTAAATTATAGATTTAAATTTTATACTTTATCAGTTTCGTATTAAACCGACTCAAGTGCTAACACTTTGAAACTTGTCAAACCAATAGTTAAAGAGAATTTACTTAGCAAAAACGAGCTAAAATGTCCCATCCCTCACTTTGGAATGCCCCACAAGTATAAATGTAGGCATCAACCGGTGGCTTAGTCTTTACATACATACATTTGTACACACATGTATGTAGTTCAAAAATTAATCACCCCTATTGCGAGGGTCAACTAGTAGTAGATAAACGACTGTTAGTCTACTATCGATTATCCGTGGTATTTTCGAAGTCGTTTTCTGGTTCATTAAGTGAGTGTCAATAGTTTATAGTCGCTCATCCTTCTACAAACAAACAGTTAAAGGAGGATGAGCGACTAAAAACTATTCAGTCGCTTGTTGAATATCATTGTATCCGTGTCAGTAAGAAATAACAGCTTAAGTCGGAAGTCCAAACTAAAAGTAACGTTTTGATGGAATGCAATGGGAATATTCAGAAGGCTGCTAGGATCAAAAATTATAGTTGCCAATAGTTTTCGTAGGCGTACTCTACAAATGGCAGGTCATATTAAAGCCGCTAAACTTAAGCTGTTATTCCTTATTGGCAGATATTTTGATCTAAATACAAACAG
>NW_016212827.1:0-1798 GCF_001687245.7 Rhagoletis zephyria | reverse complement strand
AAAAAAATTTATCTTTTGATAAAAGCAACAAACTGCATTACTTGCACACAAATTATAAAAACAAAATCATAAAAATGCAATTTTAGTGATTCATCAAAAAGTGCAATTTAAAAATACAGTTTTTTTCAATACATTTTACAGGTACACTTTTTTTACTGAAAACAATAAAAGACGTTTTACAAAATTATATGCAAGAAAACTTTATTGTCTAATAAAATTTATGTTAGTTTTTACTTAAAATTTTTTTATATAAAAGAGTTAAAAATAAAAAACGGTCAGATGAACGATATATAATAAAAATTTAAACAATGGGCATTTATTTTTTAACCAAATATGTAAGCAAACATGAGCTTTTTAAAGAGCATCAACTTCATGATACAGTCCTAATTATTGATGGAGCTAATTTAATGGGCATTTTTAATCAAAAAATCAATGATGATAGAAAGGATCATATGTTCGGTGGAGACTACAACTACTTTGCTCATGAACTACGAAATTTTTTCACCGTTTTAAAACAGTGCAACGTGACGCCACTGTTTATAAAAGAGAGTAAATCAACTAATAAGAATCAAATGAATATAAAATTACAAAGAATTAATTCAATCAAATTTGACAATCATGAATTTGAAAATCCATTGCCTAGTGATTCAAATACTGAAAACAATTCAAACAAAATACCGAAAGTTTCAAAACTAAAACCAAGTACAGTATTATGGGCCAAAGTGTTCAGTGATGTTCTTTATGAATTTAACATTAAGAAATATGTTTCTTCTGCTGAAGCTGATGATTTAATAGCAAAAGAAGCAGTCAAACTGAATGCACCGATACTTTCAAGCGACAGTGATTTTTTTATTTTGGATTTACCAGCTGGTGTTATTTTTGTAACTTCATTATTAAAAAACTTACAAGTTCAAATTAATGCTGATGGTAAAAATTATATTTCTTGTAAGTTGTTTACTGTTGACGAGTTTGAAAATAAATTTCCTGGCCTCAATCGAAAGTTGCTTCCAATTGTTGCAAAACCACTGTTAAATGAAAAATGCAACTTTATTTTATCTATCCTAACACAATTTAATGAAAAAATTAATCAAATTCCTGCTCTTTTTAAATGGTTGTCACAGCAAAACTCAGTTGAGTCAGCAATTGAAAAACTAGAAAATATTTATCAAAACAATATTGAACATCAAGTATTAATTGCAAACATTAGAAACAACAACAAAAACGCAAATAATCATGATAATTATTCAAATTTAAATGACGATAATTGTGTTGAACCAAATGCACTACCAAATTATTTATTAAAAGGAAGTGTTAGCAAAATAATTCAGCAAATTTATAATAATCGAATAGATGTATTTTATCCAGTATTTGGAGATGATTTTCAAGAAGAGCCAACTTATGCTTGCTCATTTAAACTGTGCCGTCAAATTTACGGTATGCTTCGTGTTACTGAAAACGTCAATGACGAACAAAACCAAATAACACAATACTTTTGTGGACAAGAAAAAAATGTAACGCCTGAATATTGTGAAAAAGTTACTGGCAAAATGTTACCTAATATTTGGAAAATTGAAAATTTAGCTGAGAAAGATCGTTTGTCATTGTTTTGGAATGTTTTAGAAATAGACTTGACATTAAATAAAAAGCTGAAACGTATTTTTAGAAAGCACAATGTTACAAATATAAAAAATAATGAAATGATTCAGTTTTGTTCAGTTTTTTCTTCTGTTATTTATTTTGAGCGCAATTTAAAAGTAGATTTGTCAATTGAGTTTATTTATGCACTACTTTTAAATAT
>NW_016212825.1:0-1798 GCF_001687245.7 Rhagoletis zephyria | reverse complement strand
ATGAATGCGTCGTCGTTGCACATTCCTAAGCGGAGGCCGCCGCCGCCGCCGCTACATTCAAAGTGTCGCATGTGCGCGCAACATTACTTTGCAACATTACTTTTTTTTTGCCTTCTTCCGCAGGGCCACTCATCATATTACTTACTACTACCTACCTTCGCTGGTGCCAGTTGCCAGTTTCTGCTGATGAGGTTGAGCAAGAACAACAAAGCTTTAAAGGACAAAATTGCATAGAGAACTATTAGAACTGTTTTCCACGAATTTAATTGAACCACTAAAATGTAATTCTTCTAGTATTGTCTTTCGGAAAAAGTTACAACTTCTTCTAATTTTGAAAATATTATTTTAAACAAAACCATCTACAGCCGGCAATCCATTATATGTATGTCTGTATGTATTTGCGCCCTCTGACTGCCAGAGTCAATATACCCATAAAAAAGTATGAAAGCTACTTAATAGTTGGTAACTAAAGATATGCAACATACATACATACACACATTATTTCTGCTGAGTGTAGTTTTGCGAAATTTCCATGCGCGCAAAAACCGGAACAACTGCAAGAGCTGCAAACACGCAAATCATTAAAAAACACGAACAGATATACATACATACATACTATAATGTGCGCAACACCAGTCGAGCAAAAAATTAAGTCTAACATTAACTCCTTTATGGCTTTGCAGGTATTCACTCACTGAAATGCCGATGTGCATGCCATATGTATGTATGTACATTAGGGTGGTCCAAAAAAAATGCATGTGAAAGAGTAAAGTCACCCCCTAGGATTATACCCCTATTTTTTATTTCGAAATCAAAAACTATTTATAGGTCGCGCAAAGTGCTCACAGTTTTTCATGCATTTCACTTTTATTGAAAAAACCACTTTTCGCAAAAATGGTATAGAATTCTCGACAATCCATATTTGTCGATCGGAAAACTTTGTTTCTCTTCAGAAGATTCCCAATAATAATACCCTACTATTTATTTAACCAGTTTTTCATAGTAACTATATTTTATAGGTCCGCCAAAACCCCTCGAAAATGCAATGGGGGGATAAATAAAAAATCTTTAGTATTAAAAATTGGTTAAATAAACAATTGTGTGTTGTCACTGAAAGTCTCATTTCTACGAAAAATTTTTTTTTCATACAAAATACATGAGGCATTAAAATTCCGACTTTACTTATTTTGGACGACCCTTATGTACATATATATGTGCAAAAATATATATGTGTGTGCATTCATTTGGTTTGCCGCCTCGCACTTGCATATGTACGAGTATTTATCCTTAGGTTTTACTCTGCCTTCGGCTCTTTTTTGCTGCTTGCTACTGAAAGGCTTAATTGTTGCTCAACACCTTAGCTCCGCAGTTAAGCTGTTGCCGATGCGTTTTTATCCGTTTAAATATAATTGTTCTTTTCATTGTGTTTTTATTTTCTTTTTTTAATTTCTGTTGTTGTTGTAGCAGCAGTCTGTTTTGTGCTTTTTTGCTTTTGATTGCTTTTAAGTGTATTTACATACTTATAGGCCTACCTGTGTGCCAGTTGTGTCCCAAACGGTTGTAGATTGTTGGTTATTACAAGGATTACGAACTTTTAACTGAACTATTACATTTTTCTCAGAAGAAATAATGCTTGCGTGGAATGAACTAATTTTTTTCACAAAACTAGTTCGAAATTGGTTGAATAAAAACTAATTTTTGACTAATTACAAACGAATTAGTTACTTGCTGCTTAAGTGACCAAAAATTAGCATGGTCTGTTCTCTTGAGCTTATAAGTATGTACTATTTTTTTTTTT
>NW_016212824.1:0-1798 GCF_001687245.7 Rhagoletis zephyria | reverse complement strand
GGCACAGTGGGTGATTTGGTAGCGCGGCGTAACTTTGCCCATTCGATGCGCTTTAAAATTTTATCATTCAATGGTTCTACATGACGCGCATATGCCATATTCTGCAATGTATATTCATGACCACAAAAAACTTTAGTATCATCCGGTAAGGAAGACAATTTTTGGCACAATGCCGAGTACATTTGATCGGGTGTGCCTTCAAAGAAACGCCCACAGCCTCCTTGGAATAGAGTATCGCCGGTAAAAACGGCGCGGTCATCAGTATTTGACGATTCCACAAAGTAACAAATGTGTCCAGTGGTGTGACAAGGGGTAAAAAGGCAACTCACTTTAAGGTTCCCAATCTGTATGCGATCATCTTGAGACACTTTTTGCGTTAGTGCACCAATGCGATCATCACCACCGTACACTTCCAGCGGCTTGCCATACATCTTAACTAATTTCTCATTACCGCCAGCATGATCCCAGTGATGGTGCGTGGTAAGCACCTTAGTAAGATGCACATTTTCAGCTTGCACAGCAGCTATAACACTTTCCGGATCGACCGGGTCAACAATGGCAGCCTCCTTGGTTGAGTTGTCGATAATCTAGAAAGGAAGCATTAATATCAGAAGTGAAACGTTTATTCATTTACATATGTATTTGCCCGCTTACCAAATACATGAAATTGTCCTGAAGCGCTGGCAATACCTTCNGTAAGATGCACATTTTCAGCTTGCACAGCAGCTATAACACTTTCCGGATCAACCGGGTCAACAATGGCAGCCTCCTTGGTTGAGTTGTCGATAATCTAGAAAGGAAGCATTAATTTCAGAAGTGAAACGTCTATTCATTTACATATGTATTTGCCCGCTTACCAAATACATGAAATTGTCCTGAAGCGCGGGCAATACCTTTACATGCATGGAAGCCCATTTTAAATCCTCCACAGAGCTATGCATTCTGTTTATACCAACTTTAAGTAACTTTTGTACTGCAAAAGGAAAAATACAGAATTTTAGCAAAAATTGTTGGTTCACATAATTACATATGTATTTTATCTAATCTGCAATGCAATCAAAAGTCTTAAATAAACAATCACTTTTGATGTCAAAACGTCGCAGCGACATTAATTCCGCGCTATTCCGCTTGATGTTAAGTGCATTTGCACTTGCACAAGCGAGCGGGCGTCCGGCACTGCACACACCTCGAAAATACGCAGCGGTCAGATTGCGTACAACACCCTGCTGTACGTTTCTCCAAGCGTTGGAAAGCATTTATTGTTATAAAATATGTACTACTACTTGATTTTGTGCTTTAATCTAGTTGTGTATATGTAAAATGGTATACTTTTTGTACAATTTTTACTTGTTTTATTTTATTTTTTTTTGCTTTTTTTACACTATTGTCGCTGCTTTGTGCGCTTTTGTTTTGTGCTTCAAACACGTTTTATTTCAGACTTATTGCAGTTTTGCGACAAGTTTCACTATTACTAGTTTATAAAATAGTTTGCGGTGCAGAAAATTATTGAAATTAGAATGAAATTAAAAATTATTACTAAACTGTAAAAAAATTAGTTCCGTACTCAGAATTCCGATTAGATTAATTTTGTCGTTGCCGGACAATGAAGGAAATGAGGGTACTTGAAGTTAGTTGCAAAACAATCAGCTTTTTACTTTAATTTTCGAATTTAGCTCATATAAAATAAATTACCAAACTATGCAAAATACAAGAAAAAGAACTAACTGTTATCAAAAGATTCACTTTTCCATGTGTTATCTGGGTTTTAGAAAATGTCTTCGATTATTTTGTTATTAAA
>NW_016212823.1:0-1798 GCF_001687245.7 Rhagoletis zephyria | reverse complement strand
CCAATGAAGCAGGCTGGAATAATATTTTGCCCCCTGCCAGACAGGAGTGCCATTTATAAAGCAATTACAGTATCTTGATTACATTGTATATTTTATCAAATGCATGTTACGAAAGCATTCTGAATGACTTACTAAACAGTTGTTACCGTTCACATGGAAGCCATTGGGTGTTAGAATATTTTTTTTTTTTTGTTGATATCGTTTATTCAATAAAAAGTGTTTTGTTTTGGTAAAATTATGCATTATTAGTTGTGATTTCAAGGGCATGGATGTTTATGAGTTAGTCAAATAAATAACGAATATTTTTCTTTTTTTCCTTAATTGAGAATTTAGAGATGACGTCAAAGATTATATATATGACATATGTATATGAAAATAAGTTATATTTATATTATAGTGAGACTTTGTTGGCAGATATTTAGTTGTTTCGGAAATTTGAATTGTTTCCCGAAGAGTAGCATTTAATTTATTCTGGACGAAGCGAGTTCTCTTAGCCAACCCTTAAATAATCTGAAAAGTTTGAAGTGTGCCGCATGCAGATGTGATCTTGAGAAATTGTGCCTGATAATATTACGTAAGGCCTCTGATAAGCATTGAAGTCTTATGATCTGTGGGTGCTAAGCAGACGACTCTTCGCTGGAGCCCGGATAAGCTAAATGTTTTCCGAACAGAAGGGAAGGTCTATAGAGAAAGCCCTGCACATAATTTTAAATAAGAAAGATAAATCCTCACAAACACTTTAAAGTAGAGGCCTACCCTGACATCAAGCGGCTTTTAAAAACGCTCCACCCGATGCGATAAGTAGTTAAATCGGAAGATAGTATCTAATAAAGATCTTCCATAGCTATAACTGTTACATCTGAGTGAGTCAGTAACTGTTTATTGCGATAGTGAACTGCGGCACCCCGAAAAAGGGCTCTTATTTGGATGACAGGCATAAACGAGTTTATAGAGAATCTTTAGAAGGGGGGATCTTGGGTGATTGTCTATACAGGCGACCTGGAACTTACGGTTAAGGATTCCTTTCTGATTAGTATAATCTGAACAAATGGGCGAATAATCGCGTCCAAGTTCTCATTCCTACTAAGACACAACTGATCATTTTGATTGCTGAAGCTATCCACAAGGTGCGTGGGGACGAGAACGAAATGAAGTTGGCACAAGGCCGAAACCGATTGGCTTCCAAACAAAAATTGAGAAGGGATCACAGAAATTCGTTCCAAAATGCATCATAAAACTGATTTTATTGAGCCCAGTCTCCCAGACTCCAAATATTTCAGTTCCAATTTATATAAGCTAATCTTAGAGAAATCATAAACTACACTAAATATTTTCGCAGCACTCCTCATACACTTTATTACACTCGGGCGAATCGTATGGAAGTGTAAACATATTTAATTACATACATCGTACATATGCCACAAGCAAAAAAATTTGGCAAAAAAACAAACAAAGAAGGCGTTAAAACCAATAGCATCGACAATTAATATTCATTAGGTAGAAAAGTGCTAATTCTAAATTTACAATCTGCTTAGTTTAGGCGCAATAAGATGTTGGAGAATCGTTAATTTAAAGTTTTTACAAAAACATCTAAATGCAATAAAGCTGGTGTCAGAAAACCTTCAGTAGAAAGAAAATACATACATATACATATTCACTGGCTATATATCAATTTTATTAATTAACAAAGTGAGAGATCCCTTGATTTTGTCATTTCAATACAATTAGTGCGAGTATTAATTTTTTTTTAAAACTAAAAGAAAATGTATTTACATATAACTAGTTACTTATTTTTTAT
>NW_016212822.1:0-1799 GCF_001687245.7 Rhagoletis zephyria | reverse complement strand
TTTGCAAAGCAACTGGTTGACAATGCACCACAAAACTAACCAAAAAAAATTGAGGTTATATTTAAAAAAAAATGTATAAGATAATGCCTTTACATGGCTTTATAAAATGTTAAATGCAAATGTATAGAACTGTTTGTTGCTTCGCCAATGTAATTTAGACCTATTTTGAAGATTCGATTATTTTTGTTAAATTAAGATAAAAATATCTTTTTTCAAATTCACTTTAGTTTCCTTTTAAAATATATACATATTCTTCTTTTTTATATACATACTATATATTAATTTAATAAAAAAAAAATTAACATTTTATTTCAAATAAAAATTTCAGACCTTTTACTTAAATTTATTTGAATAAATCGGGTAAGTAAAAGGTCTCAAATTTTATATTTATAAATTTTTGAAAATATATTTTTAGCATTAGTGTTAACTTTCTAAAATAAAAAAAAATATTATCTTAGTAAAACTTACATATTTTTGTTCTGATTCATAACTAAAAAAATTGTTCTCACAAAATGAGATAATTTCATTTAATTTGAAAAACGGCAACTGAGCATCCCTGAGTAAGCGCCGCCTAGAGGAAATCCGGGTCCGGTACAAAATATATGCGGGCCCTGCTTCCCACAAATCTTTTTTAACCAAATTTATCAACTTAGCAAAATATGTATTTTTATTTTCGAACTTAATTTTCGCAAAAATCTGGGCCCCTGATAACTCCGGGCCCAGGGGAAAGTAGTTAAATTATCACTCTAAAGAGCTCGATTACCCTACAATTCAACTTTGCATTTTTTCTTTAATTTCAGAAGTGTGTAAACATGCTCTCACTCACGTTGATTGTAATCGATTTTCGATACTGTCGAAAAACAAAAAAAGATTAAAAATGTTATAAAAAAATTTCGTCAAAACTTAAAAAAAAAATTGTTTGGATTTTTAGAAAAAGGCATACAATATGCAGTTTTATAGCTCATTAAATTTAAGTATAGTTCACATTGATTATTTTTATATGTATGGGGGACGAAAATGCCTAGCATCGAAAGCAAAAAAATATATATATTTAAAATCAACGTGAATTCATAGCCACTTGAAACTTGCACTAAAATTTAATGGTCTATAAAACTGCATATCAAAATGTTTCCTAAATTAAAAAAAAAAGAAATTGGTGGAAATTTTTTATAACATTTCTATTTTTTCGTTTTTGGGAACCTCATAATTGCACTAAAAATACATATATATCTCTTTTAAAACTCATCAGCTTTAAAAAAAAATAATAATCAAATCAGCTGAAGAACGAAGGCTCTGTATTATTTTGGCCACTAAATTTCGATTAGGCGCCACTGGGCTCTGCAGACTGCCTTGAGTTTGTAGGTATTTTCTTTGTTCTTTCCCAAAAGAACCCTGGTTTTAAATGTGTCATCGAATGTTCAGGATTGCTCAACCTGTTTAATTTGTAGTGAGAAAAAAAAGGGTTTTTGTTTTGAATTGATGATTTTAGGGCCGTATTCTCAAGTAGCGTTCTAAAAAATGCGTTTGAAGAGCAGATAAGTTTTAAAAGCTACTTCAGAAAACGGCCATTAATTATGCTTTTTCGTCTTGTTACACATTCTAATAATTTATTTTTATCTTAGTATAAAATGATAATTTTTCTTTTAATTTCAAACGACATACAAACAAATTTTAAAAATTTATTAGCTGTCGAGCTGAAAGATACTATTACTTACTCCCAGCAAAGAAGGTGTGCCTAGCGATATATTCGCGCGAATTGATTTGGTTTAATGATGAGCTTCATGAAGGAGAGGTCTTAG
>NW_016212820.1:0-1799 GCF_001687245.7 Rhagoletis zephyria | reverse complement strand
TCAAAAACAGCTGAAACTCGAACAAAAGATGTCCAACTTGCGAGAAACTTAGGTGCTCACAGATCCAGTTGCGCCCACGCGTCGTCTATAATCCTCGGCAATCAAGTGCGTGCCTGTGAGTGTAGCAAGTTGTACTCGTATGAGCACTACGGCATTAAGTTGGTAGCAAGCGCTGACAGACAACAGCTGTGCGCGGCAGCAAGTCAATAAAGAAGAAGCAGAACACGAAGTAGACGGAACGAAATGAAGGCGGATACCAGAGCATGCACTACACCAAGAGGGAGTTGACAATGCAACGCTGGCAGACAGACAGGCTACGATGCAGACGGACAGACGTACATACATACAAACTATTTACGCTACTTTACGACTGATGCAACAACGCACTGTTGAAGGTAAAGACAATCGACAATTCGACAGTTGCAGCCAATAAACATAAACAACATCAAAGTGCTGAGGAGTACAACAAACACAATGCACAACGATGTATAACAGTGGCAACAACAACAACAAAAAAAGCATTGCAGTGTCAACCACTGCTGTCGTTGTTCCTCGTTGGTAATCAACGCAGCGCTCATCGTCGGTCCTCAGTCGGCAATCGTTTTGATAATTGGACATTTTTATCCGCTTTTATTGTTTATTTTTACTTTTTTTTGGGCGCAAGCATTTATTGGCATGCAGTTTATTGGCGCGCTTAGAGTGCTGTTGTTTTTGTCGCGGTTAAAGTATTATTATGGCAGGCAACCTTAAGGTAGTCTCTACCATTAAATAGACCACTTAACAAACGAAATTACGCCCTAATTTTGTCGTTGGAGCGGAAAGCGCAAAATACTTCCGCGGCTACTGAAGGCAGGCCGATAATGAGAGCGAGTGGGTATGAAAGAGAGGGAAAGATATGGACGTCACTGTTGGCTTATTCATACACATGTGGAGGTAGCATATTTATGTGAAGGCTTATGCGTGGGCTGTCGTCTACGTTGAAAGTTTTTATACCCAATGTTCTGCTAAGGCATACCCTTCTCAGCGTTGGCCCCCGTGAAGCGAAGAAGGGGTTTAATGCTGTTACGATGAGCTTCATCATGACAGTACAAACTATTATCGACAATGTCCAACCTTCAAGCTGGAATTACTACGAACACCATATAGCTTTTAATCAAGCCAAGGTTTTGAGTTAACCGTGCCAAGATTTAGTCGCAATGAGTCTCACATCGATATCCGGGCTACGAAGCGTCGGTTC
Source organism: Rhagoletis zephyria (assembly GCF_001687245.7). Taxonomy (NCBI): domain Eukaryota; kingdom Metazoa; phylum Arthropoda; class Insecta; order Diptera; family Tephritidae; genus Rhagoletis; species Rhagoletis zephyria. Next base: position 562 of record NW_016212820.1, on the reverse strand, counting down.
GATGAAGTGACCTTTCCGAACAAGCCGGGTCTGCAGAATACCAACACAATTTGAGGAAACTTTAATTGAAAACATCAACACAAAAAAATACAGGAACAACATTACGTCGCAGCGCAACCGAGAAAATGTAACCTTCGACTAGCGAAGAGATGACTATTGCCTTAAGAAATTCCGCCTTTGAAAGGAAGAAGCCTACAAACGTTGTTTAGAAAAGCGCAATGCGGTACATGTGCTAGACGGGTAAAAGTACGAGAAGTTCCAAAAAGCCCAGAAGCGAAACCGTTTTCAGAATGTGGACGAGCTGATCTCCCAAATAAAATTATGAGGCCCGATGCCGACAGTTGCTTCTTGGAGCCGTCTTTAAGAACTAGAATTGCTGGATCCTGCAGGCAGGGCTGCAAAATACGAAAGTGAAGGTTTTACTCGGTAATGCAAGGCCGATAGAAGAAAAGGCAGAGGTCGTTGGAGATGCTGAATTTCGCTTGTGATTTCATGAATCCTGACCAATCTCAAGTCCTTGAAATGTGCTACAGAAAACCTTAAAGTATATAAATAATAGCCG
>NW_016212819.1:1545-1799 GCF_001687245.7 Rhagoletis zephyria | reverse complement strand
GGTGGTGATCCTCACCTTCCATGAACTCGCCATGCTGTATGTAGTAGAAGAGGGAGTGTTCGGCGGCGGGGTCATCTGCGTCTTCCTCATCGTCTTCATCGACGGTGGGCTGTTGCGCCGGCTGCTGGGCACTCAGTGCCACTCGGTAGAGCGGCAGGGGTGGCGCGCCAGTCGGCTGTCCCGCCACCAGCGGCTCTTCTCGACGCTCGTAGTCGGAGTCCCAGGCGTGGACTAGCAAGGTGGCGCCTATCTCC
>NW_016212819.1:596-1523 GCF_001687245.7 Rhagoletis zephyria | reverse complement strand
CTGGACGTTGAAGGATCCAGGGAGGGTTTGCAGGAAGACACACAGACAGTGTTCCAAGAGGAACGCTGTGCTCTTTGCTAGTCTACGGTGGCGAAAGACTTCGATAAAGACAATCTGCTTACCATTTTTGCTCGCTTCCAACAGCGAGCGGTACATTGCAGGGTTGTGCTTCGCTTTGCCGCCCATGGCGATGTTGTTTTCATGTCTGGTTCGCCGATCACGAAATGTGACTGACGAGGCGTACCCCGCATAGGATCGGACAGCGGCCATCAAGTATGGGGTGATAGTGGAGATCAGCTCACTTATCAGGTAAATGCAACCTATGGACTCCTCCTTTTTGGGCTCGCTCTCTCCNTGTTCACCTGCGCCACGAGAGTTTCGAGGCGTTCGACTTGAGCGCGGTAGTACTTTACGTCGGAGAAGATGCGTCGGACGTTTCGGCTCAGTCGGTGCTTGATTGCCTTCACCGCCTCGACCGGCGGCTCGTCCCACGGCTCCGGAGGCCCCTCTGGCTCCTTCACTTTACAGGTCGCCAGCACCGACNGTTCCTTCACTTTACAGGTCGCCAGCACTGCCTTTGCCCACGAGTGGACTGAACGAACAAAGGGGCCGCGCGCTTTGGCCACAGCCGGTGGCGCCCACGGTGTACCGTCCAACGGGTTTGAGTAATACTTTTCGCGAACATGGTGACTGTGGTGGGCGGAATACCAGCGCAGGAAGCGAGCTGAGGGGCGAACTGGTGCATCGGGGAGAGCGTTCGGCTCTTCGCGAGCCACCATGATGACTTGTTGTTTGATTGATTCAACTCATCATCAAGGTCGAGATTGATGACTCGCCCTAACATTTTTATTGTTACAAAGTTTCGAAGTCTACATTTTTTCTGGTTTTAACTTGCTCGCATCTGGACTGCCTTGGTCACTTTCGCTG
>NW_016212819.1:288-520 GCF_001687245.7 Rhagoletis zephyria | reverse complement strand
TGCCTTTCAGTTCAACATGAACAACGAGCGCCCGAAGAAACGTCGCTACAGCGACACTGAGGACACCTGCTTCGTCGAGGAGAGCACCACCACCACCGAGGGCGACGCTCCCTATGCGATGACACTGGCGGATCTCGCCGCCAATTATCGGCCGAAGTATTCCAAAGAGGAACTGGCTGACATGCCGGTGTGGATTGCCCCGCGACGCCCAGTGCCACCACCAGAGGCTGAA
>NW_016212819.1:0-168 GCF_001687245.7 Rhagoletis zephyria | reverse complement strand
CATCCTCTCTTATGCTTTTTCCATCGCCTCCAGCGAGCCAGCAGCTGCAGCCATTTCGAACACCACCATCATCTTCAGACTCTGATGAGTGCTGATGACGGCGGTCAATGGAGAGAAAGTGATGATAGTGGTGGTGGTGGTGGTGGATGGCAGGGGGTGCTTCCTAGA
>NW_016212818.1:0-1799 GCF_001687245.7 Rhagoletis zephyria | reverse complement strand
ATTTAGAAAAATTAGCTGCCGTTGGTGATACATATTTGCAAATTTACGCAGCCAGCTTATGAGTGCCATGGCGCATGCTGCAAAAACCGAGCTTATTTTTTGCCATTTTTTTGCGCTGATTCAGAAACCAGTGGAAAGGGTGGTATTTTTTTATTTATTAAATTCTCTTTTTTTTCTGTTGTTTATTAAAACATATATCCNAGCTTATTTTTTGCCATTTTTTTGCGCTGATTCAGAAACCAGTGGAAAGGGTGGTATTTTTTTATTTATTAAATTCTCTTTTTTTTCTGTTGTTTATTAAAACATATATCCCTAGCTTAGAGTGAAAAGTTGCTAAGTCCTATTTTAAAAATGTTACAGGAGAGGAAACAAAAAAAATTTTAAAGCCATTTTCTTCAAGCATTTCGCAAAACTTTGAATACAACATATTGGCTGTTTAAAGGAAAGCAAAACTCCATATAGGGATTCGAACTTTATTCAAAGATTTATAAAGATATATTTATACCTACATTTGTAATTAGATTTTTTTTTGCAACAAAGTAAAAGGTACCAAATCAAAATATGTACACAATATGTATGTAGAAATTTAGGCGAAATAAATTGACTTATGGACTTTGACAAAATGTTAAAATTTTATAAAAAAATAAACATNTAAAGGAAAGCAAAACTCCATATAGGGATTCGAACTTTATTCAAAGATTTATAAAGATATATTTATACCTACATTTGTAATTAGATTTTTTTTTGCAACAAAGTAAAAGGTACCAAATCAAAATATGTACACAATATGTATGTAGAAATTTAGGCGAAATAAATTGACTTATGGACTTTGACAAAATGTTAAAATTTTATAAAAAAATAAACATAAAACAAATAAAAATATCCGCTATTACGAAAACAAATTAAAAAATTTTACATTGAAAGTATACACAAAACTTAAAAGCATTAAAAAATTTCGAGACATTACTATCGATAGTGTCGGCATTTTCGATAGTTTAGGCCACGACCATCGATAGTTTTCCAGCTCTAATGGAAGGCACTGTCAAATAATTTGCGATTCATAATTCAAGTGTTTGGTAAAAAAAATATATAGTAGAACTCATCTAATTTTTGTAAAATTGTCTAAAATATTAAATTAGGCGAGTGCTTAATCTATGTTATATATGGACCACACTAAAAGCTCCTTTTCATATAAAAATTCGTACGTGTCCTACCTGTGACAAACGTTGTACACCCGTGACAGAGGAATTTCGTTTTTTTTTTATAATAAAGCAATAATTTTTGTTGTAGTTTTGGCTTTGTTTATATTCGTGGTTCTTTGTTTTATTATAAAGACAACAAGTTCACACATAAAAGTGAAAGAAATTCGCAGAGTTTCCGTAAAATATATCTGCTCCAAAAAGCAGGTTCTTTTTTTTCTTGCCCCACCCGTGACAGAAGAAATGACTCAGATTTTTTTCATATAAAAGTAAGCTNTTTTTTTCTGCTAAAGAGATATAGTATATTCGATTAAGAATGTCCACGATTTAGCTTTCCCTGATTCCATATATGGGCATTTCCCAAAAAAGGTAAACCGAAAATGCAAGTAAATGAATTTAAACGGCTTTATAACTTTATATTTCGCATTCAGATGGCGAAAAGAGGTTTTGAAAACGGGAAGCTGTGGAGAGAAGAACTGAAAAAATTTAATAAAAAATTAAATTTAGTATGTGTTACTAGTAAAAATATTGTAAGGGGGGAAAATCTGTCGCGTCCGATATGTCACGTCCGTTACCAGATTTTAATTCAAAATTAAATCA
>NW_016212817.1:0-1799 GCF_001687245.7 Rhagoletis zephyria | reverse complement strand
CAATGCATTTAAATTACATTAGAGTGGTCATAACGTTGTATGAAAAATTGTACAGCCGTGAAATCAAAAGCTTTCGCATGGAAAAATATGAATTCGGAATGAAAATAAGCAAGCAATTTTTAGAATGCGATTCAGTAATTCCGAGTTGTTCCGGGTTGACCATATGCATATCTGGCTTTTGCACCAAGGAAAATGACAAAATTGAGCATTGTGGGTGTTCATACATGTCTAGTTATCAGGTTATCTTGGTAAAAATTATTATGCTATAGTGTATTTCATTGTTGTAAACTGAACAAAAATATAACCAGATAACCGTGGTTACTACATTGTTATCGATAATTTCTCGCTTCAAAATAATACAAAGTCTGAAATCTGTTACAAAATCATGATTAAAAAACAAAATAAGATTTTTATAAATTTTAAACATTTTTTACAGCTGATCGCCCATTTTTGGTTGAAATCGAACCGAATCCAAACCCGAACTTCATGGCCGAACTGTTCGGTAACCGAACCCGAATACTCGATCGGACACTACTCTACATAAATATTTATTATATTTTTTCACATCACCTTTTCACATAACAGAAATTGGCCCCCAGTAGTCTTATGTTGAAATTATTCATTTACACCCGAGCTTTAGTGTTGCCGTTTGGAATAAATTTCGAAAGTAGTAAAAATGCATAGCCCGTTGGAAAGGAAGTTGGATGTTTTTGTTTTATTGACTCAAAATGTGCTGAGTTAGAAAACCATATGTGATTTTCCATTTTTTTATGCCAGGCCCGTAAACCACTGGAATCACTTAATCTCGTTCTAAAACACTGCTGGCTTATATTCATTTCCAACGTCGAATATTTCCTCGATGTTGTCACACAAAGGACCTACAGTTGTATGCCGACTCCGAACGGCGATGGCAGCATCTTTATGAGAAGCCATTGCCTGCTAAGGGGTGACCGCTATTAGAAAAAACTTTTTTCTTTTTTCACCAAAGCGGTCACCCTAGTATACATACATACAAATAAAAAAAATAAAAACAAATTTACATGCATACGTGTTAGGGTGATTGACTCGGTTTCCCTCCGTTTTTTTTTGGAAATCTATAGGCCGTTTTTTGAAATCTTGAACAAAAAGAATTCTGTTGATGTTGCTGGATCCAGAAATTGAACTAGGGATCTCCCGAGCGACAGTAGGTATCTCTAAGCCCTCGGCTACGGCGGCAAGAGCACACTCAAAACTGAAGGAAAGTCAGAAAAAATGCAATAAAGTATTAAAATGAGACCAAACGTGATTTGTTTACTGATTTTTATTTGTTTTAATTTTTATATAAAAAAACGTTGTACTTATTTTACCATTTCTTTGATGTTTCATTGTATTTTTTGGTCTCGACTTCATCCCAAGATACAGTGAAAACTACAGTGAAAACTATGTAAAATAAAACTGATTTATCCGATTTTTTCTTAATTTCAAAATCGGCAACCGGTTCTTTTCAAATGGCATATTTTCGAATAACTCGAAAATCGGTTTTGGAAAAAAGACGAATAATCGAATACCCTAGTACGTATGCAAATACACATGTACATACTGCTGGTTCTGTTGCTCTTTTCGACTACCCACTATGAGTAAACCGGCTCTGTTGTCTTATCGTCGCTGCTCTTTGCAACGTGCAACAAGCAAGCGCTGTCTGCAGGGGCGCCATTGCACATGTATGTATGTATGTTTGCATACATCCATACATACATATGTCCCTCTTTCTGTGTAAGTTGACTTTGCTATTGACCGTGGGCGACAACAGCAGGAACAAC
>NW_016212816.1:0-1799 GCF_001687245.7 Rhagoletis zephyria | reverse complement strand
AGAAGTAGAATACAAGCTGTGTCTGATCAGCAAACAGTCTTATTGTGTGTGTGTGTGTGTAGAGGTTAAGTACAGGTGCTGAAGAAAGAGGAGAAGAGTAGATACAAAAGAACGGGGCAAACAATGGCCATGGCCGTGATCATAAGAGTGAGAAGGAGAAAGAGAGGTCTCTCCCCTCTAACCTCTCTTCACACTCGAACAGTGGTGGTGGCCTATCTGCTGGCCGAGGAGAATATCAGAGAGGGACTAATGGCGAAAGGATAGATGAGAAGATGACTGTCAGCCAGACTGATGACGAGGATGCTAGGTGATATTGTAGCTGCTATAAATACATGTGNAGAGGGACTAATGGCGAAAGGATAGACATGAGAAGATGACTGTCAGCCAGACTGATGACGAGGATGATGCTAGGTGGTGGTGATATTGTAGCTGCTATTAATACATATGTGTTATTCAGAAGAGGAATGTGTGTGAATGCGATTGCCAATGAGGGGGATATGTGTGACACAGTCAGTAAAGAGTTGNTGATATTGTAGCTGCTATAAATACATGTGTTATTCAATAGGAATGTTTGTGAATGCGATTGCCAATGAGAGGAGGAGGGGGATATGTGTGACACAGTCAGTAAAGAGTTGCTGAGTCTGGCAGTTTCAGTTTAGACAATATGCTTTCCTAAATTATGCTCTATTTACAGGCGATGCTGATGCTGCCGCTGCTGGAGACGTTTGCTGCTGATTTAGGCGAAAGGCCGCTTTTCGAGGGCGAGGCTGGCGAGGAGCCACCGGAANCTGATGCTGCCGCTGCTGGAGACATTTGCTGCAGATTTAGGCGAAAGACCGCTTTTCGAGGGCGAGGCTGGCGAGCAGCCACCGGAAGAGTTGGAGGAAGAGGAGGAGGAGGAGGAGGCCGGCGAGGCCTGACTGTTTGCAGCGGCCGCTGCTGCTGCTGCAACTGCCGTCGATTCACCTGCGATGTTTGCTGCTGCCGATGCCAGCGATCCACCCGAGTGCGGCGGCGTCACCACCAGCGAGGAGGGCGGGGGTGAGGAGAAGTGGTGGTGGTGATTAGGGACTGCTCCACTTTGCTGCCCATTCTGCTGCTGCTGCTGTTGCTGAAGGGCGGCTGCCACCGTGGCCGCTATGCTGTTGCCATTGAANTCTGCTGCTGCTGAAGGGCGGCGGCCACGGTCGCCGCTATGCTGTTGCCATTGAAACCGCCCACTGGCCCAAAGTGCGGGTGGTGAGGATGAGGATGAGGGTGGTGCCCCCCAGGAATGCCCGCCACGCCGAAGGGGCCAAAGGGTCCGGGGCCGAAGGGACGGGTGGAGAGGCGCAGCTTCTCGATTTCCGCTTCTTTTAGGCGCTATTTAATGTGCAGAAGAGAATTGAAGAGGGTGAGGGTGAGATTGAGGTGCACAAGAGGAGGAGAAGCGAGAAAGGAGGTTAGGCTCAGCGGACAGCTGTCGGATCAGCAGACTGTTGAGCGACTGTGCACGTACCTTTTCTTTAGCACGTCGATTCTGAAACCAGATCTTCACCTGCGTCTCCGTCAGCGAGAGCGAGTTGCTGAACTCGGCCCGTTCGGCAATGGAGAGGTACTGCTTGGAGCGAAACTTGCGCTCCAGCGCCAGCAGCTGCTGCGTGGTGAAGGGCGTCCGCGGCTTGCGGTTGCTCTTGTGCTTCCGCAGGGCGCACTTTACCGGCAGGCGGGGAGGGTCGCCCGGTTCTGGTGGGGAAACAGAGAGGAAAAATAGGAAATTGGATTGGTTAGTGCTTTCTTGTTTAGGAACCTCTTTTTTG
>NW_016212815.1:0-1799 GCF_001687245.7 Rhagoletis zephyria | reverse complement strand
GGTAATCATGACCAAGCTAGGTTGGGTCGTGTACGGCCCTACAGAAAGATGACCGATCGAGAACATACATCAGGTGTTTTATATGGACATAGACCATAGCCAAGGCGACGCGCTGCATCAGTTAGTAGAAGAGTTCATGGCCAGTGAAGACCTGGGCGTTCGATGCGTCGAGACGGTCGAAAGCGAAGATGTTAAGAGATCCAAGTTTATTCTGGAAAGTACGACGGTGCGTAAGGGCGAGCGTTACGAGACTGGACTTTTATGGAGACGGGAAGATCCACAGTTGCCGAATAGTCGACCAATGGCTGAAAAACGATTGATCTTGCTGGAGAAGAAATTCGAACGTGATGACGATCTCAAGAGAGAGTATGTGCGCGTTATGGCAGAATACCTGGAAAAGGGCTACTCTAGGGAACTTCATGACGACGAATTATCTGCTGAAAGTGACCGGACGTGGTATCTTCCTCACTTCACAGTACACAACCCAAACAAACCAGGAAAATTTCGACTCGCGTTCGATGCTGCGGCGAAGGTCGATGGTTGCTCCCTTAACTCTGCGTTGNTTTTATACGGACATAGACCATAGCCAGGGCGACGCGCTGCATCAGTTAGTAGAAGAGTTCATGGCCAGTGAAGACCTGGGCGTTCGATGCGTCGAGACGGTCGAAAGCGAAGATGTTAAGAGATCCAAGTTTATTCTGGAAAGTACGACGGTGCGTAAGGGCGAGCGTTACGAGACTGGACTTTTATGGAGACGGGAAGATCCACAGTTGCCGAATAGTCGACCAATGGCTGAAAAACGATTGATCTTGCTGGAGAAGAAATTCGAACGTGATGACGATCTCAAGAGAGAGTATGTGCGCGTTATGGCAGAATACCTGGAAAAGGGCTACTCTAGGGAACTTCATGACGACGAATTATCTGCTGAAAGTGACCGGACGTGGTATCTTCCTCACTTCACAGTACACAACCCAAACAAACCAGGAAAATTTCGACTCGTGTTCGATGCTGCGGCGAAGGTCGATGGTTGCTCCCTTAACTCTGCGTTATCAAGCGGACCTGATCAGTGCCAGCCTCTACCAGCGGTCTTAATGAAATTTCGCCAGCGAGGGATCGGGGTATGCGCGGATATCGTCGAGATGTTTCACCAGGTGAAGATGCGAGAGAGTGATCAGGCAGCGCAAAGATTCCTTTGGAGAGCAAACCCAGACGAGCCAATCAAGGAGTACGCAATGGCGGTTATGACATTTGTAGCAACTTGCTCGCCTTGCTCGGCGCAANCCTTTGGAGAGCAAACCCAGACGAGCCAATCAAGGAGTACGCAATGGCGGTTATGACATTTGGAGCAACTTGCTCGCCTTGCTCGGCGCAGTACGTAAAAAATAGTAACGCTCTGGAGTTCACGGAAAGATTTCCGGAAGCCGTCAGCGCCATCCTCAACAACCATTACGTCGACGACCTAGTTCATTCATTTTCCAGTGAGTGCGATGCCCTGAGAATCCTTCCTGAAATCGTGTGGATACACAAGAGAGACGGATTCGACCTAACACGCTTTGTTTCTAATTCCCGGCTGGTTAACCAAAGATTCAACGATGACGCAGAAAAGCCTAAAGTCTTTAGCCTCGATAAGGAAGCTGGGACATTTCAAAAGGTGCTTGGTATGTGCTGGGACACTGGTAAGGATGCACTGCGTTTCGCAACAGCGATCGACAAGATTGACAGGAACTTACTGAATGGAACAAGATTACCGACCAAGCGAGAGGCGCTAAGTGTCACCATGTCTATCTTCGATCCGTTCG
>NW_016212814.1:1545-1799 GCF_001687245.7 Rhagoletis zephyria | reverse complement strand
CACTCACCTTTGCCCAGCTGCACTGCGGAAAGGCGTAGTAGCAAATGAGTTTCTCGGCGGCGCCTCGACAAGGCTCCTGCAGCGAGACAATCAAATCCGTCCAGAGGGCGGTGACAATCTCCTCATTGACGTCCTTCCCGTAGTCCGTCGCGTCACTGAGATTGTGGAAGACTAGCGAATTGCGGGGAATGTGCGCCCGACAGGGCCCGGTGCCCACGTAGGGCGAACAGTAGCCGGTGGGCGTCAGCGCCCTC
>NW_016212814.1:267-1530 GCF_001687245.7 Rhagoletis zephyria | reverse complement strand
CCTCCTCTTCAGCCTCTTCGACGTCGAGCTCCACCGAGCGGGCCGAGTCTTCGCCTTCCTCCGCCGCCTGAACGTAAATTTCGTAGATGCGGCTCTCCTCGACGGTTTGATTTAGCGGGGTGACAAAGTTCGACGCCCGGCAGGTGATGTTTGTCGTATCGGTGGCGTTGAACTAGAGGAAAACGTTGGAGAAGTGTTCGCGGTTTGGCTCGAGCAACTGTTTTTTAAGTTTGCAGAGAGAGAAAAAATGGTGATGTTTTAAAATACTAAAAATCTAGTTTTACTCAATTTTTTCAGGTCACTTACCGATCGATCCCCAATGAAAAGCTCAATCTTCGGCAGCGGCTGCCCCCGAGCGTCACACTCAATGGGCACCTTTGTGCCGGCCGTCACATTGTACACCAGCCGCTGGCCGCCGGTGATCTTGGCGCCAGCTGCAACAAATAAAAAAAACGGATGAGAAATAACACAAAAAAAGAGACACAACAGATGATTAATGATGGGAAGGTGGGAAAACGGATGATTGAGCGATGGAGGAGAGAAAAAGGCACAAACACAAAAACACAAAAGCAAAACATGTTCTGCTACTAATTAGCCGATAATGAGCCCACAGTATGTGTTTTTCTCCTCTGCTCATTATCGGCTAATTAGCATCTCCCAATCTAAAACACTTACACTGCACCGTCAACCTCGCCGGCCGCGACACGTCCAGCCCCAGATCATTTCTGGCCGTGCACTGGTAGACGCCCTCATCCAGCTTGCTGACATGCTCCAGGTGCAGCCTGCTGATGCTGCTATTGCCGGGAATGTGCTCCAGCGTCTGGCGGTGCTTCGACAGCGAAATGGACTGTCCGTTTCGCTGCCAGCTGATCAGCAGACTAAGCTGCACCGCTTCCGAATCGTTGTTGGGCGCCGTGGCGCAGCTTAGCGTCACATTGCTGCCCGCCAGGGCCACCAGCTTCTGCGGGCCGAGCACTATTTCCGGTACTGTGGTGAGAAGAAGATGGAAAGAAAATGGAAAGAGAGATTAGTGGAAAATGATGATGATGACAACGGCGGCGGCGGTGGCACGTGATGAAAGCCAACAGCTGCTGCTGCTGCCGTCGCTAATGAAGATGCAATGAAGATGTTAGTGACATTCTTACTACTACTTACACTCATCAGCAACCACTGAAGAGAAGGAAAAAATAAAGAAAAAACAAAGGCTGGTAAAGGCAAATGAGTTGAGGCGACTGAAAGATGAGGAAGAGGATGAGGTAGAGG
>NW_016212814.1:0-188 GCF_001687245.7 Rhagoletis zephyria | reverse complement strand
AGCGAGGGTGCCAAAATAATTAGCCTAAAGATGCTGCTGCTTCAGTTGACAATGATGAATGGGCGCCACGTTACCGGGAAGAGAGCGAGCCGGATTTGCATCAGTAGGTCGGCGACTGCTGCTGCTGATGTTGATGAGGCTACAAAAGCTGCTGCTGCTGCGACACTGCACCCAAACAGACTGAACAT
>NW_016212812.1:0-1799 GCF_001687245.7 Rhagoletis zephyria | reverse complement strand
TTTATAAATATTCATGTAAAAAAAGATTAATATCGATGAAGAAAACGTGCTTCGTTTTTTTAAAATTAAAATGTATTAAGAATTTAGAATCATAAATACTCTTTTGATATTTTTATACTAAGTAAGTATATGTAGGCAGGCAATGGCAGACCTCCGAGTGTATTTCTGCCATGAAAAACAGCTTCTCATAAAAATACAATCGCCGTTCGGAGTCGGCGTAAAACTNTTATGGTAACCGTACATATAACGGTAATTTGGAGAAATACGAAATCTTGGATAAATCAATAAATATTAAAGCTAATTTACTCTAAATTGATGCTTGCAACAATTCTTTACCAAGAAATACGCTTATGATAAATTTTTGGAAAATGGGCGTGGCACCGCCCACTTATGATCGCATATATGTATCTCGGTAACCGTTTTACCAATTTGTACCAAACTCGGTACGATTATTGTGCTTGCCCCATAAAAGCAAAACTTTGAAAATTTTTGAAATCGGACTAAAATTACGGCCCTTTTCATATAACGGTAAATTTCAGAAATGCTTGAAACTGCAATATTTCGAAATATAAGGTTGGTAATTTACTCAAAATTGATACACCCCGGCTTACCATCTAGCGGTAGCTNCCATAAAAGCAAAACTTTGAAAATTTTTGAAATCGGACTAAAATTACGGCCCTTTTCATATAACGGTAAATTTCAGAAATGCTTGAAACTGCAATATTTCGAAATATAAGGTTGGTAATTTACTCAAAATTGATACACCCCGGCTTACCATCTAGCGGTAGCTTTCGGAAAGGTGAAAAACATATATTTAATACTTGCGCCGGGTATTTAATGTTCGGCTCCACCCGAACTTAGACTTTCTTACTTGTTGGTATTGTTTTTACTGAGAGTTTCTTCCATACAAACTATGTTCGACAATTCTTTTTATATGGAAAACACTGTCAGAAAAAAATGGCTAAAAATCAACGAAATTTTCTGGCAACTTCAGACTTTCACTTTATTAATTGGTACAAAAGGTATATTTTCAAAATTTTTCTAACAGATCTCATTAGAAATTGTGATTTGATGAAGAGTCTCCGAGCCAATAATTTTGTACGGCACTGTACTTATAAGCACTCTAGGTTTCATGAAAGAAAAAAAATTTGAGTACAAGATAACATTAAAATATCAGTCAAATTTTTCTTTGGTGTGGACTTGTTTCAAAACTTCTGACTTTTCCTTAATATAATTGTAAAACTCTGTGCACGTCATTTTTAACGTATTTAGGTACATATGTATATTAGTCATCAACTATTGCTTGTGCAAAGTTCAACTATCTGAAGATGTAACTATTTCACAAATGAAACCGGTGCACTGAGAGAAAGAAGTTTAGAATTAAAAAAACGTGCTAAATTAAAAAAAATACGCATAGGAAAGAGCACCAACCCAACTCGTAATACATTTAAGTATACACATTTTATTATTCAGTCTAGAAATATTAAATTCAAATACGCCCATATAAAAATGAAGCGCTTTGCACTTAACGGAAGCTTTTTCATAATTAAGTTAAAAAATATGTATTTAAATTCCATGCTGCCTGTAATGGGATTTGAACCCTGACCCTCTGGAAATAAACAAATTGTGGCAAGTATCTTTGCGCACTCATCTACAGCCAGACATGTGCATTCAAATGCTGAGTTTGAATCAACACCACGCGTGTATGGTATTAAAGTAATGTTTTTAAATACGAACATTTTAGAACAATAATCAAATAAAACAAGTAAGAAAGTCTAAGTTCGGGCGGAGCCGAACAT
>NW_016212811.1:0-1799 GCF_001687245.7 Rhagoletis zephyria | reverse complement strand
GTGAACGGACCCTTTTTCAGGTTTTCCGAGCGCTTTGGATTGCATTTTGAGCACTGTGGTTTATAGACATTCTTGTCTCCACATCCATAGCAAAAGATGGACCGTTCGCCTACACATTCTTGCCAAGAGTGGCCTTCCTCATTGCAATTCCAACATCTAATGTCGGTTTTGCGTATAGCATCTATCATCCGAGGAACTTCCGAGTCCGATTCGCCCTCAGTACCAAACGAATCTGTTGCTTGTACTTCAGCGACATTACGGCGATAACTTACGTTTGGTGCTTGACAAGACAAAGGAATGCGCTTAAACGCTTCTTCTGCCAATAGATTTTCACGCATCTGACATAATTTCCTCAAATGGGTAATTGATCGCACATTTACATAAAGCAATTCGTGTCTTATGTCAGGACTAAGGTTTGGAGTAATAGTTTCAATTAGGTCCAATTCTTGAATTGGTTCAGACAAATGAGCAGTTATAGCTGTTATTGCGTCGTAAAACACTTCAAATGACTCTCCTGGCTTTTGTTTGCGATTACGAATTTCTTCGCGTATATCGTAGTCCGACTTGTAATCTTTATAACGATAGCGAATAGCAGTACAAAAGTCGGTCCAATCAAAATAGGGGGATTGTTTATGGAATTGCCAGTACCAGTCTCGGGCTTTTCCAAGAAGAATAGAATGTAAGTTTTTACGTACTAATGAAAAATCGTTGTCGAGAGTTGATGCCGTCAATGAGCGAACTCTATACAAAAATTCTTCCACATTTAACCCGTTGCCAGATCCATCAAACTTTACGTTCCAATTGTTAATAATCGAGGTTATTTTTTCTGGACTTAAGTTCGGAAAATTGCTAACATTAGGATTATTGTTCACCTGTCCTTGTCGGGAATTTCTACGAGATTCAGTTTCATTTTCTTGTTGACGTTGGTTCAACGAAGTGTGATGGTGATCGCCAGCATCTGGCCGTAAATTTAAATTAGAAAGCATTCGATGAATACTAGTTTCAATCATATTGGAGACGATATAATAATCAATATTATTAGAATTTGTCACAGGGGCCTTGCGATTTGCATCAGCATCTCGCGGTAAAGTGTTTAAGCTGTGACGTTCATTGACAGTTGTTGGCAAAGGCAATGAATCATTATCTGGTAAGGTCAAATCAAAGCTTCCTGGCGGATCTTGCGTCGAAGATGCGTTTGCCGGATCGTATGGGTGTCGGGAGGTAGCACGGGTGAAATGCCTCTTGGGTATGGCACCTTTATAGCGACCACGACCTGAAGTTTTTTTTGTATCATTGCTATTCCGATTATTATTTTCTGCCTGAGATTGGCCCGAATTTTCGCATGTCCGGTGACAAACTGGACATTCTTGGGATTCATTTAACCAATTCTGAAGACATTGTCTGTGAAAAGAATGGTTACATTTAGTAGTTGAACAATCCTGGTCAGATAATATTTGTTGATTGCGAATGGTGCAGCTTGCGCTTGGATTTTCTCCAGCTAAATTTTCATTACTATGGGTGACAGTCATTTTGAGGCTTGACTTTCGCAAAGGAAAAGTAAAAAAAAATAAAGTTACCAAATAGTAACAATATCAATAAAGAAATTGTTATTATAAGTAGTTTACAAAAAAAAAATTAACTAATTCAAAAATTCGAATTAGTAACCGTTTCTCTGTTCGAAAATATTAAGAGGGTTTACAAATAGGTTGATGGCAAAATTTTCTTTAACTGTGATATGTGTAGGTGGAATAGGATAGCTTTGGACTAACAGATTGTTGATCAGTAGTGGAATTATAATC
>NW_016212810.1:0-1799 GCF_001687245.7 Rhagoletis zephyria | reverse complement strand
TGCTGTAGCGGTCTACTTAGCCCTAGCATCTAAACGTCACTGCTGTACAGCCGGAGTGACACTATTTGTTAATAAATCACAGTAACTCGGCGGGATGCTTCGGTATAGCCAGCTTCGCAAATCACCCGCTACAAAAAAAATACCCATCCGAGATGAAGATCATGAAAAAGCTTGTGAAGTTATCGGTTGACATTCAGGGGGTGAAACAATTTGGCTATGAAGAGTGCGTCTAGAAATAGTGCGGACAGAGACAACAAAGTCCCAAATGAATTGGACACTCTCAATAAGCTAAGGATTCCCATTCGATCAGCCGAGTATTAGATGCTCGTATTTAGGTAGTATGTACATATGTTTGTAGTATATACAGTGACGAGCAAAACTGTAACATAGTGTAACACTTTTTATTTCAGCCACCGCTATCTTTCCAAGTTCTAACGGCATTCATACTTTTGTTTTATATTCTTATTGGTACACCCCTACTCCCTCTCTCATAAAGATTTGAAGTCAATCCAACAACAATAATAAAATCAGCAGACAAAAATGTAAATTAAGGCATATGTTACAGTTTTGCACTTCTATATTTTTAATAACTTTTTGACAATTTTCACGAAAAAAAAGAATTGTTAAGACAATGTTCAGTATACATTTGCTTTTTTTTAGTTCCTGGATGCAATTTGGCATACCCTATGTGTATCTCTGTAAAAATTCTAGAGGTATAGCCTCCCATATATCCTTGGTGTGCTTTCACAGCTCATGTACTCCATTGGAAGGATTTGGATACTTAATAAGCTACGATTTTAGTTGATTTCGCAAATTTTCGACGAGATTCATATCCGCGGATTGTGGAGGTCATTTCAAAATAGCAAATTTTTGCTTTTGCATCCAGTCTTTGCGAACATATGCAGTATGTTTTGGGTGATTTTTCAGCAGAAACTCTCATTTTTCGACTACATCTTGCAAATTTTGTTGAAATAGGAACAGATACTGTTCTTTATGCATAATGCGTACTAACGGACCAACAATATTTTGGAAATATAACCCCAAATTATTATTGACCGACCACTGTGATTCACAGTTTGCCTTACATGATGCGCATGGGCTTAATTTGGGTCCTTGATCCAATACCATGCCCGGCCATCTGATTGAAAGCGATTAATTTAGTCTTGTCAGACCAACCAACCTTCAATTAAATCTTAAAAATGTGTTTTTTTATTGCATTGTAAGGGCTAACATATCCCAATAGGCAACGGTCCGGTTTTCGTGCGATCCGGCAAAATGCTACCACTCTCGCACATGTATTTTGACCAAAATGGTTTTTTCCTCTTTTATTATGACTTTGCGTTCAATTTGACAATTCTTTGCTTCGCTGTCTACTGATTTGCATTCGATTTTAATACCTTAAACGCTTCTGTAATAGTGGCTGCAGCGCTACTTGCTACTAAGTTCACAAGATATCGGACCGTAATATTTTTTGGCAGACTTCCTTTGTCCTTGATAACATTTTAGGCTATATTTTTTCTCAGTCTTAACATTTTCACGTGGCGAGCTCCACAATTGTTTGCCACTTTTCCTACGGCCCCGCGTTTCCGCAGTAAATCTATTATTTACATTTATGTTTCCTGATTAACCATATTATTTACTGGTAATCTCTTCTTGAATATATTACAATGCAGAAAAACGTCATTTGACTTCCAANCCAAAATGGTTTTTTCCTCTTTTATTATGACTTTGCGTTCAATTTGACAATTCTTTGCTTCGCTGTCTACTGATTTGCATTCGATTTTAATACCTTAAACGCT
>NW_016212809.1:0-1799 GCF_001687245.7 Rhagoletis zephyria | reverse complement strand
GATACTCTGGCTAAAGCGTGCTCCCCATAACGCCGGCTTCTACGCTCGACCAACCTACCGACTGCATTTTTTTGGCCGTAATGCTGTAGGCATCGCTGCGAGCGCCAACTTCTCAGCTACAGAGCTACCCAACTCATGGCAGTCGCGGCTGCTTTCGCCACCTCTTTTGTGGTGCTGCCTTGCTGTCAGAGAGCGCTCGTTGAGTATATTTGCTCTATTGCTTGCTGGCTGGTTTCTTTTGCCTGCTGCTTGCTGCCCAATCCGTCGCGCTGCTGCCGCACATGAAATCAGTCTGTGAACAGGCGCCGAGCACTGCACAGCTTTTTGCGTATATTTGTTGCGTTCTCGTCGTGTGAATAATAATTTTTGTGTGAACCAAAATTTGTAAAGAAAAAATTCCAACCCACAAGAGGGAAATTGAAATTAGCAAAAATTTTGAAAAAAGTATTTATGCTTTATCGCTTCTACCAACCAGCCAACGCTAATAGAACCGCCAGTGTTTCCCATCCCCCGCCGCGTTAGTTCGTTTTTGTTTTGGAAAAATACATCTAAGCCAGTTTGGTTTAGCTGCAAGAGCAAGATAAGCGTGAAGTCGAAAAAGTCGCTACGAATACGCCAGCTGGTGTTTGCAGAAAAACAAAAACAAAAAAAAAATATTCGAAATAAAATTTTGGTTGAAATTTTGCTGCAACTCGAAGTGAACAGTAGAAGCTGCTGGAACAGCGCTCGATTTAAAGCGTTTTTAAAGTAAACAAAGCGAAATTTCATGTGTCTGTGTAAATATACAAGTAAGAGAATATATAAAAATTAAAAAAGAGCTTAAAAGTGTGCAAAATAAACAGAAAATAGGTGAAATTGAGAAATACGCGCGCATTTCATGTTCCAACTACCAACGTAATTTCTGTTGAAATTGGGAAAAAGTTGAATTTTTTGTGTTAAATAAAAAGTGATTATTGTTCACAAAAACTGTTTAAGCCTTTACTATAAACNAAGAACAGCAGCTTCAACGAAAACTTTTTTGCAACGGTAATTAAAACAAAAAATAATGGATGTTTATTTTCACTTTTTTATATTAAGTTACATCTTTGTGCTGAAAACAAACTGGACTACATATAAAAGAAGTGATGATAAATTAGAAATAAATAAAAAATTTCACATCAAATCAGACAATATGCTTTACATGTATAGGATGATTCAACAAGACCGCAGATTTTCTTTTATAAAAAACACAAAAAAATTTGTCGAATTTACTATTTTTATTTTTCGTCATGTTTTGTAATCTACGGCGTTTATGTATGAAGCACAATATCCGTTATATCTCCATCACAACTCTTCTGGAAACACAGGATGTGAATTTCAAAATTTTCCATGACTTTCTGGCATGGTGTGGGCTGTATATCATTTATAACGCGTATTATCTCGTTCTTCAGCATAAACCATACTTTTCAATGTTGTCGGATCATATTATCTTGGCGACCATTTGACCTCATTGTTTGGTAAGATCTGGAAACTTCGTTCGCTATAAGGTCATTGTGTCATGTTGAAACCAGATAGTCCGTTCAGATCATAAAAAGTTGTTTATCCTGTCACGTTAACGTGCACGTTGACGAATTGAGGTTTTCGTGATCTGGTCCACACTTTGTTCCGTAGCAGCAATATTTTCTGCTTAACGCACAGTACGAAGAAGCACCAATGTTTCTACGAATTTCTGCAGCAAACGGCTCATTGTTGACTCAGATGGCCGGTTATGTTGATCGAAAAAATTACGCACTTTTTGTAGAACAAAAAATGTCCTAAAA
>NW_016212807.1:0-1799 GCF_001687245.7 Rhagoletis zephyria | reverse complement strand
TTTAATGTTCGGCTCCGACCGAACTTAGACTTTCTTACTTGTTTAAATATAATTTTATTTTTTATGTATTTTTAATAATTATATTTTCTTTTAATTATGAATATTTTGTCATTCGAAAAACTGTGGTGAGTTGAAAGAAAGTTGCCATAATTGTCCTGTTAGAGCCATCAGTTGTACTTTACATTGATCATCGTCCGTCAGACGGGCGCAGCACATGTTACGTTGCTCCAGTTTTTCCCAATATTACCCTCCAGCAGGTCCAAATGGCTTTTGAAAAAAGGATAACTACCCGATAATTGACAATTTTACAGGCAATTTTAGAGACGATTAGTTGAATCAAAATTTGGCTGCCCTCCAACTTCATTGGAAGCGATTAGTTGAAAGCCAGTTGACACTAGGTGCGGTTGTTGCTTTCAACTAAAAGTTGCCTGTAAAAGTTGCCTCATGTAAACACCTTATTACTAATGAAGGTCAGGGGTCAATAGCTTTTCATAAACAAACAAAATCATACCTTAATTTTGCACTTGAAATTTCATGATTCAAGGATTTGCAGCCGAATTTTTGTTGAAAAGCAATATATGAATGCGTGTATATATGTATGAAAAAACGAATTACTTGATACGCAATCGAAAATGCAACAATGTGTACCTACGTATGTATGTAGTGCTGGTGGCAGGGCAGTTTTGCTAATTGTTGCCATGATTGCGAACGTTTTGAGAATGCTGCCAACCTTGAATAAAGTTAAGTGGCCAAAAGGCACACGACTCAATTCCGCACTTCAACAATGTAAAGCAACAATAATTAAAAATTAAGCTTAATTGTAAATATTGTTATCACAAATGAGCTTAAAGCTAGAGAATACAAAAATATAAGCAGATAAGTGAATGTCGCAAATTGCAAATATTTATATGTACATATGTATACACCAACTAAATAAATTAATTTTCAGTGCAGCGCTTTTCAATTCGTTTGTAATAAATTTATTAATGTGGGTCATGAATTTGATTCATTAATTTAATAAAGGAAGTAGTTTTTCGAGAAAGGTTAACATTTATTTTGCTGAATTAAAAAAGAATTAACAAGTTTTAACCAAAAAAAAATAACGACTTCAAATCTCATATAAAAATTTTGTCTCATAACCAATATACATACATATATAAATCTGCTTTTGCTTAAGGTTATATTTTTTGTCTTTTTTCTATCTGGATCCCTACCTCTACCCCTGTTCGTTCTAATTACATTTATGTTATTCCGTTTTCCTTTATCTTCATTTTTATTTTAATACTCTATCGATAACAAGATCGATAGTAACATCCAACAAAATAGCGAGAACAAAACCGATAAAATATCGATAACAAAATCGATAAAAATTTCGATAGGAAAATCGATAATAATATTGGCAGAAAAATCGATTAAAAAATCCATAATAAAAACGGTAAAAATATAAATAACAAACCCGATAACAAAAATTGCTTAGAAAATCGAAAACACCATCGATAAAAACAGATAACGATAACAAATTCGATAAAAGTATCAATAACAATATCGATAACAAAACCAATAACAAAATCCTTAACAATATCGATTACAAAATCGATAAAAATATCGATTATTATATCGATAAGTAACGAAGATATCGATAGCAAAATCGATAAAAATTTCGATAAACATTTCGGTAACAAAATTACCTTTGTTTTAATCTTTCTTTCTCTATCTTCATCTTTACTTTTATCGGTATCATCATCTTCAGCTTTTTCTTTATATTTATCTTTGTTTTTACTTTTATGTTTATTATTTTC
>NW_016212806.1:0-1799 GCF_001687245.7 Rhagoletis zephyria | reverse complement strand
CCCACTCACCGAAAAAGAATGGATGCGGCTGAGTTTTGCCTGCCAAATTCTTCTGAGTTATACGTAATATATTAATAAATAACCTAGGTAAAGATTTGTGACTTTCTGTGCAGTATTTATGTATGTATATGTATTAAGGCGTATCAAAAGTTTAGCCTTTAACCAGACCTTTTCAGTGACATAAAGATTTTAAAAATCGCATATAAAATAAGAAAGTTATAGCAAAAAATGCTATACCGATCGAAAAAAAAAGATGTTTGGGGCGAGCCTAGGGCTCGCCTTTTTATATTTTTTGTTGACCTAGTACGTTCGGCAATAAACATTTTTTTAAATAGTTTCTCTGGAAAATACTTCCTTAGCAAAAGTTTACTGCTTTTTATGTGAGCTTTAATTTACTGACACTAGAGTGGCACGTTAGGGAGATAAGAACTGAGATCTGGTGGCTTGGTACTAGAACGGGGTACCTGAGGTCAATGAACTTCAGAACGAAAAAAAAATATTTGTCCTGGATACAAAAACACTTTAAGATCCATAAGGTACAATTTACTTTCGTCTCGCACTAGAAGACTTGCTTGCGATGATGATGAGAAGAATTATTATCAACGTAACGGTATTTTGAACGATTTACGATAGGGGCATTCTCGCAGTTTTGCAAAGCCCTTGCACGGTGAACGGATTGCACGATTTGCAAAGCTGTCCCATGGAAAAACGGGTTTTAACTAGCAATCCGTACACCGTGCAGGGGCTTTGCAAGACTCCGAGAATACCATTGATGTTTATTTCGATATGCANACGGGGGGCTTTGCAAGACTCCGAGAATACCATTGATGTTTATTTCGATATGCATATGCATGTACATACATATGTACATGATTAAGTAAGTAGGTACATATATGTATGTATATTGCAATTGCTTCAAATAATAAAATCGTTAATTATATAATATGTATTAATGTANATATGCATGTACATACATATGTACATGATTAAGTAAGTAGGTACATATATGTATGTATATTGCAATTGCTTCAAATAATAAAATCGTTAATTATATAATATGTATTAATGTATGTAAATATGTATGTATGTATGCATTTAAAGATTTATACAAATGTATACATTTATATATTTAAACAAACATATACATACTTAAAAATATATGTACATACCTATTTATGTATACATATGTTCATATGTATGAATGGGTGTATGGGTGTAAATTTATGTATGTACATACATATAAAAACCGGTGCATGCATGTCAGTATGTATAAAAAGATATCAAATTGTCTAAAGTAGAGGAAAATGCAAGCACAGGCAAAATGATGGCACACGGCTACAGCAGCACCGGCACCATAACCAGCACCACTAGTAGACGTAACAGCAGCACTAGTTCTGATGCAACAACAACAACATCAACCACAATACCTGCACACTCAAATGTACATATGTACATATGTATATATATATAAAAAAGCAACAACAACAGCGCCCGCGCGACAACAGGCAATGAGGGAAAAATAAAACTAAAGCAGCTGCTTCCGGTGTTTGATTGATAGTGAACTGGCAGTTTGTTTATCTCTTGGATTTGAAAGCAAAACAACAACACATTGACTGAACAGCGAAGGGATATGTATATACATATACCCAGTCGGACTTGGTTGCTTCCAAAATGTACTTATGTATATGTAGCACGGGCCTCTTTTCCACACAGAAGTAGTTTCAAAAACGCAGTATTTAATTCGCTTTTATACAGGCATAAAACGCCAGTGTTGCCAAGTTTTGAATTTGAAAAAGCAC
>NW_016212805.1:0-1799 GCF_001687245.7 Rhagoletis zephyria | reverse complement strand
CGCAGGGCCTGGGTTCAAGCCCGGTTCAACCCAACATCAAAAAATAAAACATAAACACGTTTTTCTAATAGCGGCCGCCCCTCCTGCGAGTCTATTTCTGCCATGAAAAATAGCTAGCGTAGAACTATAGGTCCTTCCCCTTTGTCAACATCAAGGCGCACGCCACAAATCGGAGGGAAGCTCGGCCAAACACTAACATATTGGCTGCGTTTCTTTATACATTCCGGATAATCCCATTTCACAGCCGGAATAAACAGAATGCGTTTGAAATATACGTTAACATATCACCAGGAGCGTTCTAAAGAATAAGTAAACAAAAAAGTTTATTCCAAACGTTCAGAATGAATAAAGAAATTCAGCCATTGTAAGCGCCAATCTATTATTATTATTATAAAGTTTCCATCAGCTCCAGATTTTGGGAAAAACGTAATCAAAGTGTCAAAAAATCGCGTTTTTTGCCATGTTTGAGAAGCTCTACCAAAGAAAGAAAAGGTGATGGAACCTTCCACTTAGGCTTAAATTACTACTTCTACTCATCCAGTCCAACAATAAAAAATACTGGAAAATTGTGGTATTGAAAACAATTGAGTCAAAATGAGTTTTGGCTGTTCAATAAATCACTGGAAGTGACCTTAGGGTCAAGGTGCAGCAATGGTAATTTCCAGGATTGTAGTCGAAAGTTCAAGCCCGAATTTAAGCCTAAGTAGAAGAATCTATAACCTTTCGCTTAATTGCGGGAAGTACTCAAACTTCACCAAAATCCGTTTTCGCTGTTCAACAAATGACTAGAAGTGACTATCAGGTCAATTTGCAAGGATAGTAGTCGAGGGTTCTAGCTTTAACCCATTAGCCCATTTTTTTGACACTCTGACCTCGTTTTTCTCAAAATCTGGAGCTGATGGAAACTTTATACTTACGGACTCGTAATCAGCATAAACAAGTCTTTAACATTTGACGCATCAGATCTGTTGTCCATTTTGTTGACCTGTGTTATTATTATTAATAATATTATTAATAGCGACAAAACTTCCACTAATTCCAAATAAAATTCGGGGAAATTTATTGACAGCCAATTTCACGAAAGAAATTTAATTGAAAAGTTATTTTATTTTTTTTTTTAATCTTATATGAAAATTTACAGAAAATAAAAAATCATTTTCCATTTAAATTGCTGGTGAAACCGGCTGTCAACGTAAAAAAATTAAACTTGCTTTAGGGATCAGTGGTGAAAAATAGTGTCAATTTACATAAAATGATTTTTGAATGAAGTGTATATTTTTGGTGTGGACCTTCTCAAATCGACTCAAACTAAGGATTGACATGGCTGTTGGCCTTCATAAAGACCAATCGTTAAGCGTGAGACCTCCGGAAACTTATAACTAGTCTAGCGGATCCCGTCTGCGGAGGCCACTGTCTTCCCTCCACACTCCTCAAAAATCGAAAGAAGCGCCGTGGGTTCCAGATCCGTGAAATCCAAAGGGTAGTGGCTCTCAAAAAAGTGAGGCGAACCAAATTTGCTTTTTTGGCCGATTGTCTTTGCTGGTCAGTTCAGTGTTCATTTGCCTAAAAAAAGTAAGAAAACGATGCACTGTAGCTAAGAAAAGACTCGCTAGATGGGGCTACAACTTTAATGGTTGTTGTCTTTGCTGATCCCACCGTACTTTTGAAAGATATACCTGTAAGTATGTATGTACCTATGTATGAATGTACGTTCGCAATGCAAACGACGACTGGCTGCTATCAAAATTTGGTATTTTTCAATGATATGTTAAGTGCAGATGGCCTATGCGATAACATAT
>NW_016212804.1:0-1799 GCF_001687245.7 Rhagoletis zephyria | reverse complement strand
TACTAATGCATGAAAATCCTAACCTCAAAAAAATCACCCGTTACCTGTACGCAGAATGTGTGGCTCTTTCTACAGAGTACAAGGAAATCGCCATGAGCATCATCTACAGAAGTGTTTGTGTTTTTGGCATAAATCAATTCGTAGGTTGCATTTCCGATTATTGCAACCATTTTATTTTTTTCATAATCACATTCGCTACTAGAAAACAACTGCTATACCTGTTTTTTGTATTGCTTACGTTGAGTTTGTACGATGCACAAGCAGATATCTTTCCGGATCTGAGTTGTACTTCCTTAGAAGAGTGTGTGTGTGTGTGATATGTTTTGTACAACCACCCAGCGTTCTTGGCTGACTGCGATGCCAGCTGCTCTCTTAAATGAGATTTGGAGCGGCAGTCGGTAGAGATTATGCTTCTGTTGGAGGTTTATTTGACCACTTTCACCTACATCTCCTACAACGCAGTTAAAGTCTTCCGGAATTTCTATTATCTCCTCCTCTGGGTAGAGCCAAAGCATATGGCCCCGGTCAAGTAGTCCATCTGATCTAGCTGCTCGAATTCTTCTTAACCTCCACGTCACTGATGGCGCCCCCAGGTTTCACCTCAGGGCTCGTATTTCTTCTGGCGTGACAGTATAGATATGTATATCAAATCTTATAAGAGCCATATTATTCTCCAGCGTCGCAAAAGACTCCTTGTTGAAAAGCAGGAATGTATAAAGGTGTAAAGTACAACATTTTATTTTAGTATAATTTTATTGCTTGCTTAAATATTTTGATTTTATAGAATAAAAGAACACCAGAAGTTGTTATAAACCTGAGTGAGGTCAATAACCGCATCCAGGTGCATATCCTTTCTATTGCTTTTGCCTGATTATGGTTGTATTTAGACAATATCTAGCTACTAAATCAAATGCAGCTGAAAATAGAAAACTGAATACTTCAAAACTTCTTACACAGTAGATAATTTCATGAGTTAAAAGCCCTTCCGAAAGGCATTCCTGAGAGTGAAGAGGCCTTCGATTCTACGTTCCTTTCTCCTTTCTTTTTTGAATGAAGTGGCACAAATTGAAGGGCTTTAATAGGACGTACTTCAGAAGGCCTTTTGGAGGAGTTCTTTTAAAGTTGCTCCTTTAATTTATAAAAATTATACATCTTTGAAGTATTTGCTTACGGTTTATATCAAATATGCGTTATTGCAACTAAAAATGTTTATTGAAATTCATTTGTTATGCTAAATAATATAAATGTAAGCACTTTTTTCGGCCCTTCTTGGGTGGGCCTCTTACGATGGCTTCACTTAAGAAGGCCTACCTAAATTATCTTCTGGGTAAATTACAAATAGAATATCAAATTAACCAATAACTGCAATAATAAATCAAATTGAAAAGTCCGCAGTCCCCAATCGCCAATCGTTGACCAAACGGTGGTGACAGCAAAATTTATGACACCAAAAAAAATTTAACAACGATTTCAAGAAACAAACAAGCGCAGCGCCAAGAAACTCCACATCAACACGCAGTTGAGCCCTTCAGCGCATAAACAGCAAACAGCGCAATCGTGACTACTCAAGCGAGGAATTATTGCAGGTGAAAAATACATATACATACGTACCGTTACATGCACCCGAATAACTACTTGTATATTNGCAGGTGAAAAATACATATACATACGTACCGTTACATGCACCCGAATAACTACTTGTATATTTACTACCCTGCGCTGCGCCAAAACGCATCGCATAAAATCAAACGCCACCAATATTCTTTGGTAGTTGAGGAAGCTATGTATGACCAAATACC
>NW_016212803.1:0-1799 GCF_001687245.7 Rhagoletis zephyria | reverse complement strand
AAAATCCGACGAACTGATAACCTCCTCCTTTTTTTAAGTCGGTTAAAAAGAAATTAACAGAACTGATAACGAAGATCGGGGATTGTCTATCAACCTGGCTAACGAATTGGATCCTTTACAATTGAAATGGTAAGAGGCAAACAAATAATGGAAATCATAAGTGTTTATTGTGCTTGTGTTTGTGAGAATGTATTTTATACATAAATTTGTGGATACTCTTTGCAGATTAGCGATGAAATTATTTGTGATGCTTCTGTTGAGCTATAACACATTCTTTTGGCAGAACTTTAGCTGGACCTGTCGAAGTAAATATGATAGCATACATTTTGTGGTATATAAATTATACCTGGTGAACATTGAATATAAATTTTTATTGCCAAATATACCAAAGCAGCTCTACCGCGATCAAAACAAAATGGTATTTTTTGTCATAAGTTTTGTTGTTGCCATTTTTCTTACACTCTGGCAGTGTCAAAATGCAGTGTTAGAAATGATAAGTAATCGACCTAATATCAGCAAGAATATTTAAAGAGGTGTTGAACGGTGCTGAGCACAGAAGAAAATGCAGCAAAACGAAACTGCAAACATTTTGTTTGTACATATGTATGTAGATACTAATGTTCACTCCCTATTTTCCATACAACGAAATTATGTAAGCTAATAAAGTAGGCTGTCAGACAAGCCGCATATCATCGATAGGTATTTAGTAGCTGCAAGATATCAAAAGGCGTGGAAAATGAGGCAAGCGCCAGAACGGACGCAACGTCACTTGTCAGCAGTCAGCAGTCAACAGGTGGGTGGTTGGGCGGTATTGTTCCGCATTCGCCAGTGTTGTGAAGAGACAAATGGCCGGTTTTGGGTTTGTTGTGTTGTGCGCTGTGCTGTGCTGTGGCGTCATGTTAACATATGCCAATCGATGCAGCGTGTTGGCCACCCGCCAACATTGAGTGTTAAAATTTAGTAAATGTTTTGTTATTGTTGGCTGTTGCACAAAATGTATACATACGCAAGTACTCGCCCGCTGTTTGGCTACTTAGCGGTTTTGTTTTGATTTCATTTTTATGATAATTGAGTGTGAATGAGATTTACAAAGCACATCGGCAAGCAAATATTTACGTGCGTTTAGAGAGAATACTTGCACGGAAATTTTCCTGGAAGTATTCGGCAATTATTTATTTCCTGTATTTGCCAATATTTGCTGTTTTGAGAAATTATTAAGTGCAAAGCAGCGAAAATTTGTAGAAATTTCGTTGTTTAGAATTTTTGGGATTTCCAGATCTAAACAACGAAATTTCTAAGTTTTTTCTTTTTCCTAGCAGTGGAAAGTTTAGTCGGTTTTATTGCTGTTAGTTTTATTTAAAAATTGGAAGTATAAATAGTATAGGCACTAAACGACGAACTTGGTTGTGAAACAGCATAAGTATACACCCCGTGTTATAATTATAGGCGCGCCACATATTGGCAAGTGTTAAAAAATTGTTTTTTTTTTATTATTCAATATTAGTGCTTTTTTAATAATAATGTAGTTTTTTATTTAACAAAAACCATATAAATCCAAGTTTCAAACGTTGTGCAATATTCAAAAAAAAAATAAAAAATCCAACAAACTTTCGTAAAAATTTCGAGCTTATTAATTAGACTTCTTAGAAAGATTTTGAATAGACGGTTTTGTATAAATAAGTGATGTATATTTTTGCAAAAAAAAAACTAAAATTAAATAGCAATGTTAACACGTGGTGCGCTTGTAATAATGACACAGAGTGTAGCACCTACATTCTTAAGCAATGCAGAGTCAATAT
>NW_016212802.1:0-1799 GCF_001687245.7 Rhagoletis zephyria | reverse complement strand
AATAATGCAAAGACCCTAAAGACTTGAAAGGCGGTAACGTACCTGTTATAAGCTGAAGCTGTACGCTGTTGTTGGCGCTCATAAATTCCGGTAAATATTTCAATAACTTATAATTAATTATACAATACTAGCAGCTTTTTGAAATTTACATTACAATAAATAATAGAGTATAACAAAAATAGCAAGAAAAAAAAATAATATTTCCTTGAATGGCTATACTTATGCCAGTGATGGGCATACATAAATACTTTTGTATTTAAAGTACCAGTTTGGGTACTAAATACACTTATACTTAAGTAATATTTGGAGATGTCTAAATATTCAAGTTAAGAAAACTTGGGTATTTAGGAGCTGTTAGATACTAAAGTACAAAAAAAATGAAAGTATTTTGCAGGTGCTAAGGACCCTGATCCAAATTACTCAGTTATTTTGAAGTTGCAAAATGCTTTCACTAAAGTACCAAGGTATTTAGTCGATGGATAAATACTTTCAAACTAAATACCTTATGATTTAAAAGAAATTGCAAAAATTAATTCGGCAGCGTTAATCCCGATTAACTAGGAGTTAATCCGGATCAACTGCAGTTAACTCCCGAGTTGATCCGGATTAAGGCTGCCATCTGTTTATGCTTTTACACCCACTTCAACTTGCCTTGAACTCACCACAACTGAGCCCGGCCGACCCGTCCTCACCACACCTTAGCTAAACTCACCACAACTAAATTTGGGAACTCTTTCGGGATTTTAGAGATTCTCGTGACTAACTGAGGTATTTCAAGACTAATTCGGGTTTCTCGGGATTATTTCGTGATTTTGAAGACTTTCCCGGTATTTTTGTTGTATTTGTCGATCATGATATCGATAAAGTTATCAATGTATTAACCCTAGACATACATTCTACGTTGAATCGACGTAACGAGCCGACGACTTGTGTTGTTTACGTATAAAAAAATTAGAATGCACTTCCAGGCTTAAAGGTAATGTTATCATTATTGTTATCGATGCATTTATCAATATTTTTATCGTTATATTTATCGATATATTAATCAGTATGTTTTATTGATATATTTAACGAAATATGTAGTTATCGACATAGTTATCGATATAATAATGATACTGTTAGCGATGTTATAATCGATATTGTTATCGATATGATCATCGATTTATTTATTGATATATTTATCGATATATTTAATCTCGAAAACCCCGCAATAGTACCTAGAATCTTAAAATCGTCGAAGCTGCCTCGAAAATCTCGAAATAGTCACGAGAACACAAAAATTTCCAGAAAGAGAAGTAGTCTCGAAACGGTCCCGAAAACGCTGAAATAGTCCGTAGAATTCAGATAATCGTGAAATAGTTCCGAAAATCCAGTAATAATACCGAAAACTGCGAAGAAGTCTCGGAAATCCCGAAAGTCCTAAAAATCCCGAAATAGTCCCGTAAATCCAGAAATAGTCCCGCCAATGCCAAAAATTTTAAATCTCTCGTAGTAGGCTCGAAAATCCCGAAACAGTCCTTAAATTACTGAAAATCCTCAAATAGTCCCAAAAATTCCGAAGTGGCCCCGAAAATATCGAAATAGTCTCTAAAATACTAGACATCCAAAAGCGGTCTCAAAAATTCTGAAATAGTTTCGAAAATTCCGAAATTCTTAATTTTTGCACTGAGTAAAATACAAGTAATTAGTATTTAATCAAGTCGTAAGTAATAAGTACCTTTTTAACTGGTATTTGGTAAAGGCATGGTATCTAAATACTTTGGTATGCGGTAATTAGTGAAGCCAAAGCAACAAAGTAC
>NW_016212800.1:0-1799 GCF_001687245.7 Rhagoletis zephyria | reverse complement strand
GAGCGACAAGTAGTATTGCAAATCATTTGTGACGCCGATCAAAAGATTATCGATTCCTTTTTGGTACTTGCTGATGACTATTCGTTCGACGCCTCACCCATAGGTCAAACATTGGCATTAAATGTACAAACAATGCCAACAGGCAGTTACCTCATAGGTAATAATAGCTTTCCTCTTAAACCCTATCTAATGCGTCCAATAGGTGAGCCCAGCGATAATGAGGAGCGAAATTTCAATTCAGCATTACAGCCGGCTTTACATATTGGCGAACAAGTACTAGACGCAATGGCGAAACGTTTTAATGTTTTATATGCGTTGGAAGCGCGTAATATTCATGAAGTACGAAAAATAGTGGACACGGTTTGTGCATTACATAATCTTTGCGTTGAAATGGAGGATGACTATAGCGAGCGCAAACTGAAGGATATGCAATTTAATTGGGCCAAAGTGATAGACGAAGGCTCAAAGAAACTAAGAGATGAACAAGACGAACAGGGCAAACAAAAGCGTAGGGCTCTAATGGCGCAGGTGTTAAATTAAATATCTTGGGTACATTTCAAATTTAAACGGATTAGCATTAGGATCTCAGGTACACACCAAAAAGTAATTTTAAATTTATTTATTATACCTTTTATTCCTTCTAATTATTTAAGAAACAATTCTAGTGTGTATTTGATAATTCTCTGTTGTCGGCATTTGCTGGCAAACTAATTTCTTTTTCATTTGCAGTAAAAGTTTGATTACATGTTTAGAGCTACAAATATGATTACTTTAAATTAGAATTCATTAATATGTGTAGATTTATTAATACAGTAAATGTATATATGTATAATATATTTTCATATTACTTTTAGTTGTGGTTTTTATATCAGAATTATTTGTCCGTTCGGCTGCACAAAAGAGTATGCAAAAATTTGTCTTATAAAATAATTAAATAAGTAACACGCTAATAAGGTACATTATCGAAATACATATATTAAACCTTGTGTTAAATAAAACTGACTATATATGCGGGCAGGTTCTGCAATTCACTTCCGAGTGAATTTAAACCCCTGCCAATTTGAATTCAAAGCGAACTTGAATCAATTTCACTCGGAAGTGAATTGCAGAACCACCTGCCTGATAAAATAGATAAATATGTAGTATATAGAGAGATGTTTTACATGTTTTCGAGATTCAAGTTACACCAATTTCAGATAACATAATCATCCCTATTACGAAATTGGACCATAACAGACATGTGTCCGGCAGATGTCATTCTCAAGAATCATCGTCCACACTTGCTTGTTATGGCAGTGCGAGTCGGATGATATCCCTGCGGATGGCTTCCGCAGGACACCGTAATAGGTATTAATACATTATGGAGGATAGTTTTCAGAGAGACTGAAGTACAATAAGAGTACCTATAAAAATGGTTAATGAGAGATCGATTCAATAATAGATCAAATAATATTTTCAATAAGCGAAAGTTGTAAAATTAAATGGAATGTTTTCGAGACATTAACGCAGCATTTGAATTCAAATTCATTTCAATTGTTTGTGCTATGACCAAGTGGAGGCCTCACATTAATTCGAGGTTGTTACTTAATGATATTACAACTATGTGCTACTTATACTTATATTGAGGTTATTGCCGTTTCCAACGCTACTGCTATTTCCACCTAATAGCTGCAATAGCTTATGTCTGGTGCGTTTATCACTGACACAAACGCATTGTATCAGATTGGTAAGTTGCTTTGTGGAATACTGCTCTAAATTACGTTGTGTTTCGATCCACTCTTCAAATTGTTCATTCGAGT
>NW_016212798.1:0-1799 GCF_001687245.7 Rhagoletis zephyria | reverse complement strand
AAATCAATACTTCGATAAATAATCGCGCGATTTTTTATTAAAAATTTTCATTATTTATATATATTATAAACGAAAGAAGATACCGAAAAGCATTGAACAGTGCACACATCTCATAAGGAAAAGTGAATTATTACGAAATACTAATACAGTGGCAGCACTATAGCTATTTTGGAATCTCGCGTTTCAGCTCGCAAAGATTGTCAACTTCTTTTTAANCTCCGGATTGTTATTAGGGGGACCGAAACGCGTCGTTTGGTACCCCTCCCGACTTTTCCGCACCTATTTTAGGGGTTGTTACCCCACCCTAGAGAATTACCAAAAACACTTGCACTTTCCGAACTATGTTATGATGGATTTCAGGCAAATAATGGAATAAATGAACTTAATTTAACACGTATTTATTAGTTTTTATACATTTGTGATGTTTTAAGTGTACACTTTCACGAAATTCTGTATTTAATAGCAATATTCCGAAGGTGAAAACAACAATCTTGTGTAGTTAATATAAATAAGATGGAGNTATCCATATTTTCATTTCACTAATTATGTTTCATGAGGATGATTAGCTCTTAAACAGTTCGTTTACATTTGAATTTGAAACATAACCTTACTTTTGGAATCTTGCAAATTCCTGCAAGTAAAATTTTTACCTGCAAGAATTTGCAGCTCTCTCGGGTTGTTACGCTCTCGAATTCGCTCCCTCTTGCAAATATTTTGGGTTATTGAATGCATTTCCTACTTGCAGGTACTAGTAACAATTCGTAAAAATTTTTTGATATTGAATTATTAAAAAAATTATTAAAAATCAACGTGAGTATTTAGCCCCTTAAAACTTGCACATTATTGCCCTCAAATTTAATGGGCTAAAAAATCTGAATAGAAAGTTGAAAATTTGCAATTGTTTATAATTTTTGCAAAATTTTTGTGGATTCATATTTTGTTTGTTAATGAGCTTGGCTTTTATGGAAAAATAATAAACATTAAATAAACGAAAGAGAAAGCCAAAATCGATCAAAATGTTGATGACTTAATCAGTTGATCACAATTGTATGTATAAAATGATTTTTATATTAACGATCTCGGACCAGTTTACAATGAATTTTAAATGTGCTCTGTCGAAAGGATGTTTTAATATACTTAC
Organism: Rhagoletis zephyria; assembly: GCF_001687245.7. Classification (NCBI taxonomy): domain Eukaryota; kingdom Metazoa; phylum Arthropoda; class Insecta; order Diptera; family Tephritidae; genus Rhagoletis; species Rhagoletis zephyria. The sequence continues at coordinate 658 of NW_016212798.1, read as the reverse complement.
GTACATATTATGTACCTTTGTATACAATAAAAGTTTAAATAAGAACAATTTTTTGTACATTCATTTGAAAAAGACGTTTTTGGGTAGGAAATGACATTTTTTCAGACCAAGAGGGACGTTTTCTCATGCTAAAGACCTGGCAACACTGCTTGTAGACAAGAGTTCACGCTTTGGGTACTGTCCATGATTCACGATTGAGAGAATACAAAGGTTGCGCCGATCTCGGACCGTTATTCCTCTCTTAACGAGTTTGACAGAATCGTTGTTTGCATGACGTCACACTTGTGCAACTTGTTTGCGTTTTCCTTGCAACATTTTTTCTTCTTCTTCCATTCTTGCTCACGTTTTGGCATTTCTCTCTCGCAATTGCACCAGTGTGACGTCACCCAAAAGTTATTCTCAAAAATCCTCTCTGATCGGCGCAATCTTGTATTCTATCATTCTTGTCCATGATTCAATAACACAAGGTTATGTAATTTGTGGCAGCTCAAATTTGACACTCTTTTATCTAGATTTGTATTTTGGAAGTAGGACAAAGAGGAAGAATGTTATCACCTTTTGCGAAAACGGTATTAGAAAGGTACTAAAAAGTGCGCAAAATATACAATTAGAAGCAAATGTGTATTATTAATTCTAAGTGAATTTGCAATATATTTGG
>NW_016212797.1:0-1799 GCF_001687245.7 Rhagoletis zephyria | reverse complement strand
AGAGCGTCCGAGGTCCGTGTGATAACTCTAATTTCGATCACAATTTTTGAATTATTTCACACTGTATATACCTACAGCTATGAAATAATCAAAAAATAAATAATTTAATATTTTAATAAAAAAATAATAAAATTAGTTAAACAAAATTTTTTTTCCATTTTAAAGCTAAATTATAAAATGTAAAAATTATAAAAAAATCTATATTCTTTATTTAAAATTAAATTCTTTATTTAAAATTAAATGAAGAATAATTTATTTATTATTTTAAATTAAACAAATGCCGTAAAGTTGGAAAGAATAAGTGTTACTTTTAAAATTTTATTATAATAAATAAAAAAATCATCAATATAGAAAAATTAAATTTAATAGATTTATGTTGTTAAAAGCGTTTATTACAAAGCACACAAAATACATAAAAAAAATTCAATTCAAATATTCATTATAATTTTTATTATTCAATATCGGAATCATCGGAAGCTGAATACTGAACATCAGATTCTAATAATTCTTCTTCATCTCCATTATCCATGATTTGTGCGATGTCATTAATTTTCAAGGGTGTTTGGTCCCCAAGAAATCCAATTGGTTTCAAATTATCATCTTCTAAGAGCCAACCACAGTTTTCAGGGCGCAATTTTAAGCAATCTTGATCAGTCGCATGAAGCCACATAGAATTGACATAAATGGTTCGTAACATTTTTTGGGTTAAAGAAGACCAGCATGGTGGCAAATTGTTGGAGTCATAACTATTTACTTTTTTCAAAAAGTGCTCATTATCTTCTTTTGCGGAATAACTTTTCATAAAAATGAGACTAGTGCAATTTTTTATACCATACATATGAGAGGTAAACTCCTGAACGGCCTGATTTTTTTCATTGATGAAAATATCAGCTTCATCTAGTAATGACGCAAATATGTTTTGGTATGATTCATTTTTGGAGAACAGTTTTAATGGCCGAACTTTACCTTTCTGATAAAATGCCGCTGTGTAATCACAACCAGTATACGCATGGAAAGCTGGTAGGCTTCGGCATAGTGTGGTTCCTAATTTTTTTGCCAATTCCGTGCAATTAATGCAATCGAGGACTTTTGAATTTTTTTTTTTATTTGTTGAACTTGCTATCCAAACTTCTGATTGTTCCAATTTATGTATGTTTCCAAGCAAAATAATCATTACGTCGGTGTCGGAAGATTTAATTAAAATCTTTGATCCCGATGTTACTCTGGATGCATGAAAAATGATCCTAGTATCCGCCTCTTCATGACCACACATATATTTAACTTCTTCATTTTTTTCATTCGATTTTGATGCGCTTCATAAGAGTAACAACGATTCTGAACAGTTAAAAATATTTTTTTTTTTTTAATAATTGTAACTAAATTATCATTTTCCCAATAGACAGATAAAAACTGAACCAAGGCTTCTTTGAATCGGTAATTTTTTAAACTGCGTAAAAAATCTGACGGCCTGTTTTGTTGAGGTCCAGAAATATTAAATGGAACGTCAATCTCTTGACGATTTTGACATTCTGTATCTTTTATTGATGGCGACATATAACGATCAAAAACTAAATGCACCTGTGCGGCTTTCGTCGAACAAATTTTTATAAGTATCGACTCAGCAATTTTTTCAAAAGTTTGTGGCATTGAGGCTCCAATTAAGTACAAATAGTAAAATCCATCGATTATTTCCACATCAGTCTGTGTTGGCTCCGAAATTTCGACGTTTAACTTCAATGCTTTTGCTAATGTTATTAACGGGTGATTTTTTTGAGGTTAGGATTTTCATGCATTAGTAT
>NW_016212796.1:0-1799 GCF_001687245.7 Rhagoletis zephyria | reverse complement strand
TTAGACTCGACGGATTTTGGATGCTTATGTAGAAAAAATTGGCCAGTCTCATCGTTCCGGACATCCATAAAAGGAGAGAGTGGTCCCACTGCATAAACTGGGAAATTCAGCTAGAAAAGGAGAGTCTTATCGAGGGTTATCATCCTCTTTTCCCAGTATCGAAGACACTTGAAGCCTTGCAACTCCCACACTATTCGTACCAACTGACCCCAGCCAGGCATCAGCATGGATTACGTAAACTGCAAAGCAGAATAACGTCACTTAACGCCATAAACACACAGAAAACTCGTTGCCCGAATCGACATCGCCAGCCACTTCACGCAACTTGAAGACATTAGGCTTCCTCTCTGCCACAGGGACTCAAACGATGGTCAGCAAATTATCTGAGTGGTCGTAGTTCGGCAGTAATTTTCAGCGATAAAAGAGAGATAAAAAAGAGGGAGTCTCCGGCTTGCGAAGAGTCACCTCACGACTCGCAAAACCACTTCCTAGGTCTCCCGTTATTTTAGCTTGAGGACAAAGATTGGAGACAAGCCGATCTAAGCAGGGCTAAGTAAGCCACTCCCTACCTGTAAGCTCATAATATGGGAACATTTCTTTGAAGAAGCGGGTACCGAATCGGAACGTACTGACATCTGCAATACAACGAAGCTTATGTGGCTAAAATGAAATATAGATCAAGAGAAATTTAAACTCTTAATATCATAATATATCATTGGCCATCGCCCTACTCGCAGGACATATGAACATACATATCTTGATTGGAAGATATCGATGGCTGAGTGGAAGATCGACCTATCTCGGCTGCCAGTTCGAAAACGCTCTATCTCAAAAAAAACTTTTCAAGAACGCCCTATTTCAGAATTTAGGGCGTTTTTGAAGCGAATTCTGAGATAGGGCGTTCTTGAAAAGTTTTTTGATATAGAATGTTTTCGAACTGGCTACTAAAAACATGTTACATTCATTCATTCATATTTCATTTCGAAATATCTTTTTACACGATTTCTGCAGCATTTTTATTTTTCAAATTCCACCCTTGGAACGTATGTATGCACGCTCGTTCATTTCATCATTCACACTGACTGATTAAGCATAAATATTTAATTTAAATTTCCAGAATTTCGTTTAAATTTAACAAATGAAGGAGAATTAAAACTCGATAAGGAGGAGCCATAAAGTCAAGCTGCGCATTTAAAGACAAATGTAAAAAAAAAAAACCAAATATGCCGCCTTGTTTACCATCATAACCATTATGCCCACTGCACACCATCGATTGAATTTTCCATCCGNGAACGAACGAAAGGAAAACCCCATAGCAATTAATTAAAGATTTTTCATTAATTTTTCGCTCTTAAGCTGACATAATGTGATGTGTTGGTAGGTCCACACGCATGCCTGCCTGCATGGATATCTTCCACCTTTTTATATAGCATACATATACGTATGCGTACTTGTTGTTGTTGCAAAGGAATGCAGCGATTGTTGCACGTTGTTGCAATAATCAACATACAACAATAATCAAATACAAATACACGTTGGAATTTAAGCCTGTTGGCATGTCCAACCTATCCGATTTTGGTCGGCTGAGTGCAATATCCTGTCGCGTGCTAGTTGGCCATTGTTCTTGCTATCAACTGCAACTGCATGTCTTTTTTGTTTCCATTGTTGCTTTCGCACAGTTTCGCTTGCTGTTGTCACACACTGCCTTTCTTTGCTGATTTTCTTGTTGCAACGGAATTTCGCCTGCACACCGTAAATTACAATAAAATCAGCGCTGTAATCGCTTGTTCCGGTGGAAA
>NW_016212795.1:0-1799 GCF_001687245.7 Rhagoletis zephyria | reverse complement strand
CGTGCAATCCGTGCATCGTGCAAGACTTCGAGAATACCCCTAATGTATAGTTAGTTAGAGCGCATTGCCTCACTAAAGCATAGTGATAGTTAAATTAGAAAATTTTCCTCTAAAGTTGGCATAAAAATCTACAGCCTTGTGCACCATTTTTTTCTTCACTAAACTGGCAGTTCCAAAAGAACTCCAGCACTAAAATTAGTAGAAAACAGACTATTCCTTGAATTGAAATATTGAGTTATTGCATATTATTCGCAAACTCGAAGCCTGAGACCAGCATGCTGGCGCCATTAATTGGCCCCTGTATTTTATTGTGGAGTGATTGTAACGGATCGCATAACTTGCAAACACACAATAACAAAAACAACATTTCCTATCGCTGCAAAATATGCAACGTCGAAAGCCATGCAAAAAAGCATAGCAAGATAAATGCGACCTTGTGCTAGTTGTTTTGTTGTTGACATTTCTGTCATTTCTCTCATTCCTCTCATTTCGCTCACTTCATTTTTTTTTTGCTGCATCTTGTTATTGTATTTGGTACAGAATTTCGCTGCTTGCTATACCTATGCATATTACTATTTTGCCAAGGGGTACTCTTCCAATTATGCAATAGTGTTTTTGCATTCCATACAATCCGTACTACGTGCAAGATTTCGAGAATACCCCTAATGTCATTATGATTTTTTTTTTTTTTTTTAATCCTAAATCAGTAAAAAAGTCCCGCCAAATTGAATTTAACAAAAAAAGTATTTACAATCACTTAAACATTAACATTAGAAGAAATAAAAATGAATTTGCCGAATCGGATTTGTTCACTACCACTAAATTTCTTTGTAGTTAACCGAGTTTTTAGTGGCCGTGATAAAATCATTCACTATAACTAAGCTGGTGATACATAGTGAAAATACTAATTTTTTCGAGTATATTTAGTGTTAGTAAAATGCTTACTGCTGTCAAAATTTAGTCTACCACCTCCAACTCTGGTTGCAAAAAGTTATGGATGAGACTGAAATCCCCTAATTTATTAAAATTTTTTTTTTTGTTCTTTGGTATTTTCAACATTCACCCACGTATTTATGCACACATATGTATGTATTTTATTTATTAATTTATTTTTGTTTTATTTTTAAACTATAGTAAATATTTTCATATCCATACCTATAAATTCACTGAGTTTTTTAACGCTTGCCTGGCTATCAGGTTATGTGGTTATGTGGTTATATTTTTTTATTCAGTTTACGACAATAAAATACACTACACAATACAAATTTTTAACCAGCTAGCTTGATAACCAGGCAAGAGTGAACAACCCCACTGTGTCAGGTTCTGCTAATACAGGCATGCCACTGGATTGGCCGTCACGATTCCAATGTTCCCAGGATTAAAAATTAGACCGACAATCCAGTTACTGGCATGTATTTTTTACTGCAGTCACTTCATGCCAGTGCTTGTTGACATGATGCGAGTGACGGACGATCCAGCGCTGGATGGAACGGATCACTGGACTGGCATGCTAATGGAGTAACATAAAACGGGTATATAATTGGTATTGTCGAGAAACCAGTGCGACAATTTTTCCAATGTCTTTTGAATTTTTAGTTCTTAAAAAAAAACTTTTATTCACTGTCTCTGATAAAACTTATTTAACGATTAATAGGAAGCAATTCGAACTGTAGAAATTTTAAGTAAATTTCCACTTTTCAATTATTTTGAAAGTGAAGAGAACTGTCGTTTCTCTGGTACACCACTTCACTACTTTTCACATTCTGCATAACTGAAATTGTTGTCCCTTACTGCCTTAT
>NW_016212793.1:0-1799 GCF_001687245.7 Rhagoletis zephyria | reverse complement strand
CTGATTAGATAAAGTGCTAAACCTTAACAAAAAATATAAACATAAATAATCAAAATAAAAATAACCAAATTAGTCAAAATGTTACATGACTTAGGGCCGGTTGTTCAACGTCTGGTTATCAATACTTGCCGGTTAAACATCATTATCGACATTTTCGCCATCATGCATATAACATGTGATCGATAAAGCAGTATGNAACCGGCCCTTAATTAGCTGACCACAAGTGTATGTTAGTGTTTGGCCGAGGTTCTCCTCCGATTTCTGGCTTTCGCCTTGATGTCGTTACACAAAGGGAAATTTACCTACAGTTTTACGCCGACTCCTGCCGGGGGGCGACCGCTATTGGAAAAAACTTTTTCTTTTTTATGCTGGCCGAAACTGGGCTCGAACCCTCGTGCTGCGGAATGGATGTTAATTTTAATCATTAACTGCGATTAAATATTTATTATTTATTTTGCCAACAATGCTCGCTAAGATAGTCTCAAATATTCACAAAAGTGAAAAGTGATTTTCTTCAAAACTTTTGAATGACGTCTTGAATGAACTTACTAATTCGGAATTTCTACTTTACTTAAAGAGTAGGCTATTCATAAATTCTGGGTAATGAAATACAAAGTTTTCTATTATAAGTTCCATAAAGGGAGCGTCTCATTATGCTGCATTACAAAATTCTACATCGCAAAATTCTGCAAAATGTTAAAAAATTCTGCTCGATCAAAATTCTGTACTTTTTTAATTCTGCCTTTTCTAATTCTTCTTTTTCAAAATTGTGCTTTTGAAAGTTCCGAATTTTGAAATTCTGTCTCACAAAATTCTACTTTTCGCACTTTCGTCTTTCAAAATTCTGCTTTTGTGGTAGATAAAATCTGACAAAATTTACCATATTCGCATCTTTGGCTGTGTGCCAATCAGTAACATTTTCTCCGTGGTGAGACGGGTTGGAAAAATTTACTATGGTGTACGAATAAATTGAATTTTGCTGTGCCAAATGCAAAGTAGAATTTTGACAATTGAAAAACCAAACAAAAGCTCGTGCGAAGCTTTATTTTTGTGTTTGCGGAATTTTTTTTTTTATGGCAAACCCATTTCGAGTGATACCCATATTTTAATAAAACATTTAGCCTTTTAAATAATTTGAACTTAACTTCTGGGTGGGAGCCCCCTAAAAACGTCTCAAAAATTTTCCAAGTGTTCAAAGTGTTCAAAGATTTCTAAACACTCTTTCATAGACCTTATGTATAACTCAACTGAATTCGACATTTTAAACAGGTGGCAACACTCCTCACAAATTTTCAAACTACTACCTTCTTCAATCTTTTTCGTCTGACAGCCAAATTATGATGATATATGAGTTTGATTTTACAAAACTTCTGGCATCCCTGCTAAATGTATTTCAGTAATAACGCCTTTTCAAACCCATTTCGATTGATACCCCGCGATTAACACTTCATCCAATTTATTAAATAACTTGACTGCGACTTTTTAACACATAGCACCTCTCTTCAAATATTATAAATGCTCAAACTAAAGATTTCTTAACACTCTTTCGCTTGGCACCCGTATTTTCATATTTGAAATATACTTTTGTATAAGTTAATTAAATTCGACTTCTCAAACTGGTGGCAACCCTCTTCAAATGGATTTTAAGCTAAGACCTTTTTAAATATTCTTCTGACATAGTTATACATATTTAATCAACTGATGAATTAAGTTGAGCTAGACTTTTGGAACATGTGGCAACACGCTAAGTATAGTTCAGAAATAAAGCCTTTTCAAGCCCATTTCGATTGTTACCCAAC
>NW_016212792.1:0-1799 GCF_001687245.7 Rhagoletis zephyria | reverse complement strand
AACATTGTTTGCTTGTTACAACATTGAATTGATTTTATTTGTTAAAGTACCTAAAACAAAAAAAAACAACCAGCGGTGGCAAAATCCGAAGCCAAAGCCTGAAGCGAAAGCAGTAGTCATTGCAAGCAACAGCTTGTGTTGCAATAAAGTCACCAGGACAACGAGTGGTTGCAACTATTGCTATTGCGTAGTTAAAAAATGTTGGCGAGACCGAATTGCAATTTGGTCAAATACTTAAAAGCTTTTATATACTGTTTTGTNCCTCAAATGAGAATTCCAATTGAAACGATGAATGGCGTTTTATCTATAGATATAATAAAATTGTTTGCGTACATTATAGATATTAAAGAAAAATTAATTCGGGGGTGTTTATTAGACCAACAGAATCCAAATCAACAATTTGTAGAATTTTTGTCGGTCTGTATGGTATTGAATGCAGATTTCACCGATGTATTGCGTGAGGTCCAGCTTAAAATATGGAAGAAGAAAAATTAGAGAGTTGCCACCCATTTAAAAATTGCAGTTTAGGTAAATTGATAAGATAAATTTCCATACTGCAATATGGTTGCCAAAAGAAAGAGGTTTAAGAAAGCTTATAGCTGAAAAACTTTTCGAGGAAGGTTGCCAACTGTTTGAAATTTTAATTTCATTTAATTAACTAGATAAAGTAATTATTGAAATATGGGTATCAAACTAAAGAGGTTTAGGAAAGTTAACTGCCGAAAATATTTTTGAAAGGGTTGCCATCTGTTTGAAAAATGTTATTCATTGAAGTTTTACAATGATGGTGTTAAAGAAGGGTTTAAGAAAGTTTACTATCGAACATATTTTTGAAGCGATATGTCATCCTACCGAGTCCTCCCTGCTGCCTCCTCCTAAAATATGTGGGTGGGGGAGGATTCGCTCGATACTACCACTGGTATGTATCGATGAGATCGGACTGGGATGACCTCGAAGCTTTTTAAGATTCCGGAGTATATTCAGAGTGCCCTAGAAATTTTCTATAACGATCAGTGCTTTTCAAATTACTGGCTACATGGCTCGCTGCTTTCAAGCGGACTCTGTCCTGAACTGAATTACTTCTCACTGCTCATTGCTCAGTTTCTAGGCTCATCTTCCAGGTACCGTAGGAAAGCGGAATTCCCAAAGAGAATTCGCCTAAACCTAGAATATTCGTGGCTACTCTCTTCGAATTGAACAATCCTCAGTCAGAAATTTATCCTGATTTTATTAAAAAATTTCTTCTCGAAGCTCTACCATCAGAGTGATATGATAATATGATGTGGATATCTATCTATGCGTTTACATATATAAAGTTACAAAAAAAATTTCCTCAGGAGAAAAGGCCTAAAACGCAAAGTTTAATGATTAATGAAATGATTCCTCGTGTCAAAAAAAGTACGCACTCTACCCTCTCTTACTGTATACCCCTCACTCTGACTAAGCATAAAATCATGACATACAAAAAGAAAATTATTTAATTAATTTGTTAAATATAAATGAACTTTACGCTTCCAAAAATGCGTTTACGGTTTTGCATTACTAAAAAATCTTTTTTATAAGATATTATTTTCAATATTAAAAAGTAATCAAACTACAAGAGCGTGCTTATTATGAAGGCCAGTTTTTTACTGTACTTGACAGAAATGCCGTCAACAATTATGAAAATTAAAAATTACATTTGCTGTTTATCAATGCAAGGCTATTTCCTATTGCGAAACGTAGCAATCATAATAATAAACTCACACTAACTACATAACACAACAACACAAAATCAAATCCTAGACTTTACTGTTTCA
>NW_016212791.1:0-1800 GCF_001687245.7 Rhagoletis zephyria | reverse complement strand
AACATTACCAGTATTGTCTACGATGCGTATATATATTCCGCAGCCATAACCACGAATCGATGAATCACAAAATCCATGTATTTGCAACGACTGCATGTTATCAGATAAACAGTACCTTGGAACTTCTGCGGTAGGATCCGAAAGGTCGTTGACAAAGGTTTGCCAAGCTGACTGGATGGTTTGCGGAGCCGATTCATCCCATTCGAGTCTCAGCAACCACAGCTTCTGAAGCAGATTTTTAGCTAGGAGGCCAATAGGGTCGAAGAGCGATGATGCGATGTCCTTGTCCTTTTTGTAACACGACCGTTTAGTGGCTGCTTTAATAGAAAAGAAAATAGAAAATTAGCGTGAATCTGATCCCATTTAAGACCAAGGTGACAGAGTTTGTCGAGATTCAAATCACTGTCAGTGTGTTCGCCTCTGCACCGCTGGTGGTTACAGTTCCATTTTACCAGCTCAAGTCCACCTAATTTCAGTAATTATGTTACCTCATATTTGATGCGTGATAGCTCTGCAAGCGAGTCAGCACCACAGAGCAAATCGTCAACGTAGACCGCGTTGAGCTGAAAGGTGAATATCTTGATGAGGCGAACTCCTCCACAAAATATACTGGAATCTGCGATATTCCTCACTGACTAGCCTATACATTTTCACGCTTTGGATAGTAGGTCCGACTATTTGGATGTCGTTTATCGATTTCTGCATAGTTTTTCGACAAGATGCGTCGAAGAAAACTCTTAGCTTCGTGGTTGTGCTATTCGGCTTCAAAACGCAATAGTGGGGGATAAAGTACTGAGATTCGTTCAATTCCGGGTTGGGCACTGCTTGCATATGGCCTAGACTCTCATACTCATCCATTAATGCGACGTACTGTGTCCTGAGGATAGGGGACCGTTGTAACCGACGTTCTAGCGCATTAAATCCTCGCAAGGCTGTAGTGTATAATTCACCTAAGCAGGCCGGATCGTCTTTGAACGGAATTTTTACTATAAGCCGACCATTGGCGCTCCGAGGAACGGTGACATTATATAGTTTTTCGCAGCTGTGTTGCTCACGAGTCCACACGTCAGACTTTGTTTCAACTTCTTCAATCTGGAATAACTTTTCCAACCTTGAATCTATAGAATCCTTACAGGCAAGCAAGTATTTGGTATTTAGAGCATTAGAGTTCGGACGATAGCGTCCAGAAACGGCCCAGCCCAGCAGGCTTTTCTGTAAAATAGGAAGGTTATTACCAAATTTAATTTGTCCTACAGAAAGCAAACTGAAGAAGCTCTCTGTACCCAAAAGCAGGTCGATTTTCTTAGATTTGTGGAATTGATCATCCGCAAGCACAATATTTGATGGTATATGCCATGACGATATATCTATCCCCAGTTCCGGTTGATAGGCGATATGTGACGTAATGCAAAAAGTAAGCGGTAGCTCAAACCCTGTCGTTTGCGACTTGATATTAATAGAAGTCTTATACTTGATATTAGTGGAAGACTCACCAATACTTTGGATCTCGATGTTGTGTTTGCTGCGTGGAAGCATCAGTTTCTGCGAAAGCTCATTAGTAATGAAATTTACCTGTGAGCAGGAATCTAGCAAAGCTCGGCCAAGATGATAATTTCCTCAGGCGTCGCGAACCAAAACCATAGCAGTTGCGAGAACAATGTGGTCCGACAATGAGTTGTTCATGTGTGTGTGAACGGCGGATGTCGAAGTAGAGTTCGACGATTTTAATTCTAAATTCATATGAACCAGTCTAGCGCTCAACTGATGATATCATATCCCTGCATATGCGAGTTGCTAATT
>NW_016212790.1:0-1800 GCF_001687245.7 Rhagoletis zephyria | reverse complement strand
AATAAATGTAGTTTTAGAGAAAGGGATATAGATAGAGGCAAAGAGACTCAATATGGGAATTATTTCGGGATTTTAGAGATTTTCGGGATTATCGGCACTTATTGATATAATTATCGATATTTTGTCGGTTTTGTGTATTTTTATCGATTTTGTTATCGAAATTTTTATCGATATTCTAATTGATTTTGCTATCGATATTTTTGGAATATATCGATATAATGATAGGTATTTTTATCGATTTTGTTATCGATATTTTTATTGATTTAATCTTTCTTCCTCTATCTTAATCTATACTTTTATCGGTATCGTCACGCTCATCTTTTTCTTCATATTTATCTTTGTTTTTATTTTTATGATTATCATATTCTTCATATACGTATTCCCCTTCAGCTTTGCCCTTATATAAGTAAAGTGTTTAAATTTGCCTTGGTCCTCATTTTTGCTTTTATCTTTACGCAACTTTGTTTCGGTTTTTATTTTTAACTTTGCCTTTATTCTTTTCTTTATCTATGTACGTACTCACCAAAAAAAAAGTTTTTTTTTCAAATGTATTTATTTCGGTATCTGTTGAACCACAAATGAAATAAAAAGCACTACAAACAAGGTACAATTGTCAAATTGATTGTAGTTGACTATGGGGTGGGGACGATTTTTTCAACCTATCGTATTTTGTTATCTGTTGAACTACAAACAAATTTAAATCCACTACAAACAAAGTCCTACAATGTGCACTGGTTAAAGTTTTTATTTGTAAAAGTGGGGGGCTAACTTCACAGAGCTGAAATATGAATGTGGGTATCACTATATCAGGCGCAAACTGATGGTACATATGTATAATTGAAGTTAATGTGGATCTGCTTCTCTATTGCTAATAAAGAGTTGCAGAATTACATTTGTCTCTTCTACGCTTGCAAGTACTATACTTACGGTGACCATCCGTTCTTTATTTTAAAGGACAGTCCTTTATTTTAGCACCCTGTCCTTTATAATTCTTTTCAAAATAAGGACGCCTTTTGTCCTTTATTTCTTAAACTGTCCTTTAAATCGGCTCTGCATTTTTCTGAGGTAAACTTTTAAACGCAGAATATGAAAAATGAAAATGTCCCTTATAAAATATAAAGAAAACCTTCCCCAGTTTGTTTTGCGTCCCACTTAAGGGTTTCTATTTAATCGGTTATCTTTGTACAATCTATAAAGCACAGGGAAAGTTGTGCTCAGGATCGTGTTGTACGCTGAGTTTCCAGTTTCTCTGAAAGAGAACAATAAACCCCCTGCTACACAGTGGTTCAAAACTGGCATTTAGTGTTCATAATTCATTGGAGCCTTCAGTTTTCACTTCATTTGATTAATATTTATTTTTTTTATGAAAGCTTACAATATTTGCAAGAGACCAGTTGAGCCTGATTTCTGAACTTTTATTTGATCATATTAAATTTGTTTGTGCCAACTGCAGAAAAAGTAGCAATTTTGAAGAAAATGTATTCTCCTGTTCCAGTTAATAAATGTTTCATAATAAAAACTAGTTGAAAACAATTGTATGGTTCTCTCAAAACAAAAAAAANAAGTAGCAATTTTGAAGAAAATGTATTCTCCTGTTCCAGTTAATAAATGTTTCATAATAAAAACTAGTTGAAAACAATTGTATGGTTCTCTCAAAACAAAAAAAATACACAAACAAAAAGTTTGAAATGTTATAAAAAATGTTCACCAAAATAAATCTTTTTTTTTGCTTTTTAGGGCGTGTGTGAATTGGTAACAAAGTTCTATGGGGAAAGCTGTTGAATAATATTTTTACTATGG
>NW_016212789.1:0-1800 GCF_001687245.7 Rhagoletis zephyria | reverse complement strand
CTGTGAAGTAATTAGCGCGACTTGTAACGATTCTAAGGGAGCATAATACCAGTAATTTCTTTCACGGCTTTTGAATTCATGAGTATATATGATAACGGGCTAGTGAAAGATATCCATTTGCATAATTTACACGAGCTAATTAAAATGATTAGTTTCAGTGTAGCCTAGAAGCAATTAAACGCAGTCAATGTAGACTAAAATTTGCGGTTGGGAATAAAAATTACACCGCCAGGGAACATTTAACTATACATACATTCGGGCATATGTATACTAAGTTCTTAACGATAATGAGTTTAATTGAGCCTCCGCCCTAAAATTGTTCACTACAATGTAGCCAACTTTTCTTCATAGTCCGCTGGTAGTGGATATCTACATTCGCTTGCTCGCTCGCTCACTTCTCAACAGATATGTTCCAATCATTGTCCACCTGCCAGTTTTTGCGCCTAGCACTTAACTACATAACGTACATATGAGCGTTTCTTTGTACGTTCGCATAAAAAAGCGACATGAAAATTGCTCCAGTGTAATTGCAAACCATTTCGACTAGTTGCTACTTGTTACTGGCTGCTCAGCAGAGCTTCCAATCGTTGAGTAGTGCAAAATAGGCTGTGTTGTAATAGCAAACTAAACGACATTGCGAAACTGCTCTGTCTTTGTGGATGACTGCGAATGACTGATCCGGAAGATGAGCAGGAATGTAAAATTTGCCGTTGGCTATTGGANTGCAGACGAGCATGTGAACGAGGAGACAGTGTGGTTGGCGTGCAGTTGCAGCTGCTCACCGCTGTGGTAAGAAACACTTCTAGTCCATCTACCAAGTGACCACTGTAGGTACTCCTTTTTTGCTCACTTTGCATTTAGCACAGAGATGTATGTACATACATACTACTCGAGAGTCCTATGTACATACACATAGGGCATTAGTTGCTACAATGTTTTGCAGCGTCTCCGGTTGTGTTATTGATTCAGTCAAACTAGACAGGTGATGAGACGTGCGGATTGTGGTGCTGGTCTTCGTAAATAAAAAAAACAATTGTAGATATTGCAAAAATTTTATTGCTGTGGTTTGGCAATGCGGCAAACCAGTTTTCCTTCTCCTTTGGCTCTCTCACACTAAATTCAACTTTTTTAATTTTTTGATAGTAAAGATAAGCGTACAGATTCTTTGGAAGCAAAAAGGCAAGCTTTGGCTGAACAACTGTTTTTGAAGCAAGTCCAAGAGGCAACAAAGTTTACTAGAGGAGCTATCTATATGGAAGGCTTAGGTTAAGTTTGAATTGATGACGACTAGACCTCGGCGCGTATGAGCCGATTTAACTACTCCAGTTGTGATTCATTCGGACAAAAAACCCTTGTTTTGGCTGTGAACTTTACCAAAGCTTTTATTTCCATCAGCGAGATATCTGCAAAGCTTAGAATTAATGATTTTTAAACATTGGTTCGTAAAAATCTTTATAAAGGAGGACACTTCCTTTCCATTTAAAATGAAGAACAAAAAAGTGCGCTTCCTGTTACAGAAAGACCAGGTAATCCAAGAAATTTCACAGCACAAAAACTATGTACCTCTACCATTATCTACACTTTCCTCAGACTGGAAGAGGATAGGTGTGCCATTCGCTTTTGCAAGCTCTTACTAAGGGAACATTTCCTTGCGAAAGCGGAAATCAGATGGAAACGCATTGAAACCTGCAATATAGGGAAGCCTACGTGGCCTGAATGGAACTTAAGAAGATCAAGAGAATTTCGCACTCTCAATAGAGGCAATATGCCATAGGCCATTGTCTTGTCCATTCAATCAGG
>NW_016212788.1:0-1800 GCF_001687245.7 Rhagoletis zephyria | reverse complement strand
ATAATTTATGCCCAGCTTTTAAATTACCAAAAATGTATGTCCAATTTTAGAGTTACCAAACATGTTCTTTCCAGTTCTTAAAACACATATTTAAGACGTACGTCCATGTTTTAAACTCCCCTTAAATTAAGTTCAGTTTTAAAATTAAAATTTATGTCCAGATTTTAGTTTACGAAATATTTATGTCCAGTCTTTAAACTACCACAAATAAAATATGCGTCCAGTTTTTTAATGACCAAACACTCTTGTCCAGTTTTCAAGACCTAATAAATGTATGTCCAATTTCGAAATAATTAGAAATTTATGACCAATTTATAAACTATCGCTACATTAAGTCCAGTTTTTAAACTACTAAAAATATACATAGTATGTATGTATGTAAATCCATTGCTTTGCCAAAACACGATCAAAGTACAAATATAGATACGTAAGAACGTTTTTTGAAATGCATCTTTCCCTAATACACAACAACTTTAAAATGCTCCTTCTGCTAAAACTTTAATATTTCCAATTACAAAAGAGCACTTTCAGCCAATGCAAACTTGATAATTGCAACGAGCGAGAGTAGGTTATGCAATTTTGTACTAATACTTACAAACAAATCAAGTATACTTATGTGCAAATAGCCTGCAGGAAATAAATTGACTAACCAAGCCAGAAAAACCCCTACAGGCGGACTTGAACCTTAGCCATCAAAATGACGTAATTCATAAAAGATAAAATGGATTTAAAGGACTCTAGCCTTTTAGGCGTTATGGCTTTCAGCACAGCGAAAAGCCTTTTGCGGAGTTCTACTTTAAGCGGAGCTGTTGCCGTCATGCGCGAGAAAGTCGTACATTGTCGTTTTTCTTTTTTTTTTTTAGTACAATTCCACTACAATCTTTTCATGTATTGAGCGCCGAAAGCCACTACGCCTGAAAATCTTGCTGATATTTCTATTCCTCTTTAGACGGTCCAAAGAAAACACGGATGCTGTGGGATGCTTTCACAATCCGGTCATATATTGAGTACATCGGGGTCGGGTCGCGGAAAAGTAGCAGTTTAATCTGCTAAAGTATAAAGATCGAAGATCGAAAGATCAGAGTTACACAAATCTTTAGAGGCAGCTAAAGTTCTTCATCTGCGACGGATGGTGGTTGAGCGAAGAATACTTCATTCGTAAGTAATATTAGCTAAACGATGAATGTGGTTTATAGCCCGACTAAGGCCCACGACACCCGGGGTTCTAAGCACTGAAATCATTCGGGTTTTATCCGACAAAGGACTGTCGTTTCTATCAAAATATGCTAAATGCAAGTGGTTCAAAATTATCGAAGGCGTTCTAGTTCTACGCCGAAAATTTCTGGTAATGGTTAATGATTTCCTAGCGGGGTATTCATAATATGGAGTCAACTTATATGTTGTATATTAGGGTGGTCCTTAAATGTAGGAAGCACATCTTTACATCGTATCTCTTGAGACTCAACCCCTACTTCGATGCTACTATAGTTGAAGATATCCCATATAAATTTTGGTCCCCAGTGGAGCCAGTGAAAGCGTATCGCACAGGGGTCAAAACTCATATTACGCTATGAAGACGTCTTAACGGATTCCAATCGGGACCAAAATTTATGTATGATATCCTGACTTTAGTAGTATCGATTTTTGGTATTAAATGAAATAAGAAAATATAATTTTTTGAGTCCCTATAGATGCATCTGGCCTTTGACCCCTTTGCGACACGCCCGAACCGTCCCCAACCGGGACCAAAATTGTTATGTGATATCAGTGACCGATTGAGGGGGTGACACTGAAAGAAAC
>NW_016212787.1:0-1800 GCF_001687245.7 Rhagoletis zephyria | reverse complement strand
CCCCGGCTTATCATGTAGCGGTAGCTTTCGGAAAGGTGGAAAACATATATTTAATACTTGCGCCGGGTATTTAATGTTCGGCTCCGCCCGAACTTAGACTTTCTTACTTGTTTAATTTATGGTTTACTTTTATAAAATCACATAACGCTGTTTGCAAGTGGACTTCTCATCTAGTCATTAAAAGATAATTTGTCATCCGTCTGAAAAAAAAAAATTTAAATCAAAAGGCTAAAATAGTATTGTGTTATTAATTCAAAAGTAAATAATTGTAGTTCAATGACGAAGGGGTGATCTATCCCCCATATCATGTCGCATGAATGGCCTCCTAGTCACCAATTCCGAGCAGGCCCATCGAGAATGACACTCTACATGGAAAACTCTCAATTGATAATATGCTTTTAAATTAATACACTTTATGTCTAGGGACCCGTGAATTTTCAGTCCGGGCCCGAGTTATCTCTCGACGGCCCTGGTTCCGAGTGTATTCCATTGCTGAGTATGAGGCCATATGTTGCACAAAAGGAGGAGTATAAAGGACTCAAATGGGGGAAACTAGCCTATGCTTACAGAAGATATGAAATAAAGTAACCTCAAAGTGTTTACCGCTAGTAAACCCAAATAAAGGTTAAAATTTAAAAACTAATTAATAAAATTTAAGAATATTCTTTGAAAAATTTTCATTAAACTACTTTTTTCGCAAAATCTATAAAGGACCCTTTTGTTTTTCAAAAAAAAACCTGAGCGAGAGATTATTTTACACCCTGTACATATACATATGACTAATAATTAATAGACGGAAAAAGGAGTACAAAAGAAGTAGGAAACTAAAAAAGGAGTACATTTCCAGACATTTTTTTTGGGAACACAAGGGAAGACTTTAGCTTTTACAAATTTGAGAGATATGAGGACAATATAGTTTATCTCAAAACAAAAGCATTTGAGTAAATTCTTTCTGGGAGTGCAATGGGGCATAGTCGTTGCGCTGGGTAAGCAGTTACAAGTGCACGGCTATACTCAATACCGACCTCGTTTGCGCACTTTAGGCAACGTGATCAACCCATGTGCAAGATGCGGTAACCAATCCGAGAGGAGCCTTGGGTCACGGCAGAAAGAGAGGGAGATTCGTTGGTTCACTCCGAGTTATTCGGTTTAAGGGCTTACTGACNGAGGAGCCTTGGGTCACGGCAGAAAGAGAGGGAGATTCGTTGGTTCACTCCGAGTTATTCGGTTTAAGGGCTTACTGACGTCTGCAGCGTCTGTTCACCAGTAGGTGCGGCTGAAAGCGGGTGTCTGCTTGGAGCAAGCGGCTCGATATAAACGTGTATTTGGTTGCGAAACCACCCCCGTACCAGCAATGGGTTGTGCGCTGGGTTTGGAACCCGCCACGTAAAAACCACTTCCAGTGAAGAAGCAAGGCAAAGCCTCAGATGAGACAATGATGATGACCACGGCAAATGTTTAAAGGACTACGATTTGAGGGCATGCACCTGGAATGTCCGGACCCTTAATGGGGAAGGTGCCTCTGCCCGGCTCTTCAACATCTCGCTCATCTGCGCCCATGCCCTGACGGAAGAAAAAGATGAGGTATCCAAGGATGTCTCCTATTAGCGCTTGGAGCGCACGTTCGGGCGCTTCCCCCGTCATGATATCAAAATCGTCCTTGGCGATTTCAATGCCAGGGTGGACAAGGAAGGGATCTTTGGAACCACCGTCGGAATATTCAGCCTCCACGACGAAACGCCCGATAACAAATTGAGGCTGATCGACTTCGCCGGGGCCCGAAACATGGTAGTATACAGT
>NW_016212786.1:1618-1800 GCF_001687245.7 Rhagoletis zephyria | reverse complement strand
AACGGAAATGGTGCAACGGAAATGATTGGGGCTGAAACAAGTACTTCTTATGTGTATGCATATGGTTTAAATTTAACAAAAATTTGCAAACAAAAGGTTAAAGAATAACACTTAGAAAAAGACCAATACAAGAATGAAAGTAAAGGTGACTACGTACATAAATGAAGAATAGGATAAAGGCA
>NW_016212786.1:0-1406 GCF_001687245.7 Rhagoletis zephyria | reverse complement strand
CTATCGATAAAATAATCGATATTTTTATCGGTTTTGTTATCAATATTTATCGATTTGCTATCGATATTAAATGATTTTGTTATCGAAATTCATCGATTTGGTTGTCGATAATTATCGATTTTGTTATCGATATTTATAGACTTTTTTAGCGATATTTATCGATTTTATTATCGATATTTATCGATTTTGTTATCGATATTTATCGATTTTGTTATCGATATTTATCGATTTTGTTATCGATATTTATCGATTTTGTTATCGATATTTATCGATTTTGTTATCGATATTTATCGATTTTGTTATCGATATTTATCGATTTTGTTATCGATATTTTTATCGATTTTCTAATCGATTTAGCTACCAATGGTATTATCGATGTTGCTATTGAAATTTTTATCGAATTTGTCATCGATTTTGGTATCGGTATTTTGATGGACGTTATAATCGATTTTGTTATCGATAGAGTATAATGATAAAAACGAAGATAATGGAAAAACAGAATAACATGAATGTTATTAAAGCGAACTGTGGTAGAGGTAGGGATCTACATTGATAGAAAAAAAGCGAGAAAATATAACCTTAAGCAAAAGCATATATGTGTATGTATAGATAAATAAGTAACGTAAGTTTCACTTCTACAGTGTGGCCCAGGCGCACTTACTTTTTTTGTATTAAAAAACCCTATCACATATGTGCCAAATTAATTTATGTGACTATTATTATTGATTTTAGATGAATCTTTTAGATTTTTTTTAAGAAAAACTTTTAAGACAAGTTTTACGAGGATAAAAAAACAAGAAAAAGTATAAAGTCCATTAATTTGTTTTTAAAAAGTATACAGAATTTGCTTCTTTTTCTGTACGTATTTTATTTGTTTGTATTTATTTCATACAAATTAATTAATTAATAAAAAATATCTGTATTATAACACTGTTCAACAGCATTTTTGCAGAGTAATAGTGCGATATTTCTGGAAGAAGTTATCATGTTTATCATTTTTAATAGGACGATAATAGGTATTTCTTTGTACAAAGCAACCTTTACTTCTACATCAAAGCTCTATGTGGCTATTCTAGAATTTGTACTTTTGGCATTTTGTCTGATAGCCTTGAAATGCAAAAAGAAAGAAATTTAGACGCAAATCAACTTCTTTCGGAAATATACCATGGTCATTCTGATAAAAATTAGGAACATATACTAATTTGTAAAATTGTTTAAATAATACGTTAGGTACAATAAGCCGTCAATTAAAAAACTCGGATTTTGTCGCGCTGCCCAAAAACAACAATTTTTCCAGATGCTTTCCAGTAAGTCGATTTCTTGATGGGGTTATTGTGGCCCCAGCTTTTGAAAATTGTCTCTCGCATGGTACGGAAGTCGCAACTATATGTAGATACATGCGCGCC
>NW_016212785.1:0-1800 GCF_001687245.7 Rhagoletis zephyria | reverse complement strand
GTTAAAGCACTTTTGTCTACAACTCAAAATGCATAATAATGAAATGGGCTAATGCGAGTACCAGTGTCTGATAATAGATGTCTCATATTAACTATTCGATTTTCTAGTCAAAAAGACAGTGAAAACTCTGTAAGTATATCGCAACAAATTTTCGAAAGTACCATTAGAATCCTTGCATAAAAGGATTTCCTTACGATTTTAGACATTTTGGGTTTTATGTATTAACATTTTTTTAGAGAAAGTTCCATTACTTCGCCCCTTAAATTTGTTTGGTTACGTTAAGGTGATTGCTACTCTGCACAGTTCGGCAGAGAGGCACACTGAGGCCAGCAGGGCCATTGTGATGCCACTTTAGCAAGCTCTTGTTGCGTTTCCTTAAATGCCCGCGTGATTGTTCCTTAATGAAGCGCTAAAGGTCGTCGATGTACACAGGTCGTGATCAGCCAAATGATGAAACAGATTTTTTTTTTTTATTAATAGTTAATCGTGCTCCACACTCCCGACCTCCTTCTCGTCACTGCAGCCACGACAAAAATCATTCGGTTAAGTATGGTTAATGTGGCAGTCAGTCCAGAAGACCCTGCAAGTCCATTGTGATATCACTGTCAAATACAGAAACGTCATTGACTATATTTCATGGAGCCATTTTGAAGCTTTTATGAAGCGTAGGATTGCTTTTATTTCTACACCGGATAGTTCTGTGAGACAGCTAAAGAAGTGTTTTCCTAAAAAGTCTGCTCTGCTATTAGCTAAAGTTGGGCAACTGCGGAAAAAGTGCACGCCTGTTTTTTCCTCTCTCTTATCTCTGCAACTTCTACAAAGTTCATGGGAGAATACTCCCAATCTCGAAGAGTACCTGTTAAATAGCCATGTCCTACGAAATGTCCTCTCTTAGAAGGCTGAGCAGTTCTTCTGTTTTTTTCCCTATCAACTTTCGGCCATAGAAGCCTAGCTATTATACAATTGCCCTCATCTAACTATGATCTATTGAGCTCTGGGATCATGTTATTTCTGATGATTAATTTGGTGGTAACGATGGGTATCCCAATTATCCCTATGTTATCACACAGTGGAAGGTTGGCGCTTTCCTGGCTAGCTCTTCGGCTCTGCAGTTTTCTGCAATATTCTTATGTTCCGGGACTCATACATATGAGGCTGACTTTGCTAACGTCATTTAGGGCTGCCAGGCATTTGACTTTAGCATTACCGCAATCATTGATTCGCTGTTCGAGAAAATATTTATGGTTGTCTTTGTTTCGGCGCGTATATTAAAGGTACATAGCCACTTCCTTTATGGCTAGAAGAGTTGAATTCGTACGGATAATTCCATTCTTAACTCCTCAGAGAAAACTCCATAGCCTTCACAGCATTGAAAATTAGCGGGTAGAGTGAAAGGAGCCTACATTTCTTTGTGAAGAGAATTACTTCAGTTTTATCGGAGTTTATTCCGAGTCCCCTAATCTCTGTCCAGATTCTAAGCGTAGTCGTATTAGAACGCAGAATGTCACACAAATCGTTAGTGGCTAACCCATTAAGCAGTATCCGGTACCGACTACTACGCAGATAATGGGGCGATCTTTTAGATATTTGCTCAATGATACTTGTCCAGATCTGCTTAGTAACGGAATAGTAAGCAGCACGAATATGTTAGTATCGTACAAGTAACACTAATTCTTATAGCGATTACTCCGATGCGAAAGTAGCGTAGTTACTCAGCCCCACCGCATCGGGTTATTACTAACAGCATCGCAAAGTTATTAATTGACAGACCGCAAATTTATTAATTGCGGGGAGCCATCA
>NW_016212784.1:0-1800 GCF_001687245.7 Rhagoletis zephyria | reverse complement strand
ATTGTCCGATTTTTTAAATTTTCGGTCATTTAGTATGCTGTATCATGGCAAAGAACTGTGCCAAGTTTGGAAGATATTGGTGCAGCGGTTACCAAGATAAACACATGTAACCATAAGTGGGCGTGGCTACGCCCATTTTCCAAAAATTTATAATATTCTTATTTTTCGTCTGAAAATTATTGTAAATATCAATTTTGAGTGAATAATCTTCAGTAGTTACTAAAATATCGCAGTTTTCGTATTTCCGAAAATTACCGTTATATGGGATGTGGGCGTGATTATTGTCCGATTTTTTAAATTTTCAGCCATTTAGTATGCTGTATAATGGCCAAGAACTGTGCCAAGTTTGGAATAAATTGGTGCAGCGGATACCAAGATATACACATATAACCATAAGTGGGCGTGGCTACGCCCATTTTCCAAAAATTTATAATATTCTTATTTTTCGTCTGAAAATTATTGTAAATATCAATTTTGAGTGAATAATCTTCAGTAGTTACTAAAATATCGCAGTTTTCGTATTTCTGGAAGTTACCGTTATATGGGAAGTGGGCGTGGTTACAATCCGATTTCGCCCATTTTCAATACTGAGCTGCCTTGGATTAGGGGAAACCTACATACCAAATTTCGTTGAGATATCTCAATTTTTGCTCGAGTTATCGTGTACACGGGCGGAGAGACGGACAGACGGACGGACAGACAGACATGGGGCGCGTTCAGAAATGCATCAAGCCAAAGCATCAGTCTCTTTTATTTCTAAACTATAATTGATGGAAATGTCAAATATGCGCAACCACGGTTAAAACCCGAATTGGAACTTAGTTGCTCAAATAAAACATTTCCATCAATTATAGTTTAGAAATAAAAGACTCTGATGCTTTGGCTTGATGCATTTCTGAACGCACCCATGGCTTAATCGATTTCTCTATTCATTCTGAGCATTTATGTATACATTTGTCTATATCTATCTCGATTCGTTTTGGCTGTTACAAACAACCGTTATGTGAACAAAATTAATATACACTTGTGCACAAGTGCGCTCGGGTATAAAAATAGGGGTATACTTTTTTCGATATAGAACAATCCTTGGGGGGGGTGAGAGCATTACAATTCCGACTTTACTATTTTTGGACCACCCTAATGTACATAGCGATACTATAAATATCAACGATAACAATGCACATATCCTGCAGTAAAATTTAGAGACAGTCTGACAAAGCGCTAGTTCCGAACTACATATATCAGAACTGTATCTGAACTAGTGTAAAACGGATACAGAGCGAGACAGTTGAAACTTGCGGTGTAGATAAATGTGGAAATGCTCACTACCCGTACAATACGAAAGTGGCTCAGCGGTGCTTGGGTATTGAGCTAGAACTGATACTGTCAGCAAAAGGTCTAGTTCTACGCTAGTTCTGAGCTAGTCAGATTTTCTGAATGGTATGTAAGCAAACAAACTGCTGTACATACATATCATTAGATTTTTGCTAAAACTTCATAACTCAAAAAATCAAAAATGCCAGAGAATGCTTTCTAGTTACATGTTTTTTGTTTTTATTGCATAAGACGTTCTTCCAGAAAACGAGCGATATGTATGTGCAAACGTAAATGGCAAATGTAGTCACGTGAAAGTCGAGATTTTCTGCCGCATACGCGGTAAATGATGTGCTTCAAAAAAAAGTTATGAAATACACCCGAAGCAAAACCTAATTGCGGTTTTAGCTATGGACGAGTACAACATGAAAATAGGTTCCTTATATATAGTTGCAGGAGATTTTTTTTCTCTGCTTTGGATAACAC
>NW_016212783.1:0-1800 GCF_001687245.7 Rhagoletis zephyria | reverse complement strand
ATTTTCACCTTTTTTTACATTTCTCACACACTGTACATGTTCAGTTACTATTTTTTTTACTATTTGTTTGTATGTTTTTTTCTGAATCATTTATATGATTGGGGGTATTGACATTCCATACCAAAGCAATTGGAGATGGGTAGCTGGAATAAGAATAAAATTATTTTTTATTTATTTTTTTATTTCTATGATTTTCGTATAATAATCGCTGTAGCTCTAAAATGGGAAAAAATGAAAACAAAATATCCCGTTTAACAATGTTTCTTACATGATTGCATAAAAATTAAAAAATAGTTGTACTTTTGGGTTTTTTGGGAAAATTTCATGACATTCTGAAAAATAATTTTTTCGACTAAGAACTAAAATTTCTTAATATTTTATTTTTTTTTTAATTACATTAAGTGCCTCTAGTTTGCATAAAAACAAATTTTCCAGAAAAAATTTTAAATTCATATATTTTATAAAAAAAAAATGTTTTGCAGTTCGGATTAACAAGCTGTTTCGTTAACTTTATTGGTTATTTGGAAAAAACCTTTGTCCTTCCGAAAAAAAATTCATTTCTTAAATTAAAACATAAAACTTTTAGACATATTTTTGTTAAATACCTTAATCTTATATTAATTTAAATACATTAAGAAACCTCTAGTTTACTTAAAAAAATTATTTCTTAAACATTTATTTTTTTACCACTTTTTTTTGTTTTTTTTTTTTGAGAAAAACTTCATGACATCTGAAATTTTTTTTTCGACTAAAAAATCCAAGTTACGTAACCTTTTCTTTTTTAGAATTACACTAAGAAGCTCTAGTTTGCATAAAACGATTTTTTTTGAAAAATTATTTAACTGCATATTTTTTATTAAAAAGTTGTTTTGCACTTGCATAAACTTTTTTGTTGCCCTTATTTGTTCTTTGTCCTTCTGAAAAAATTAATTTTTTAAACTATAACATAAAACGTTTAGAAGTTTGTTTAGTAAATGTCTTAATCTTATATTATTTTAAATACATTAAAAAACGTCAAGTTAACTTAAAAAAAATAATATTATATTTTAAATAAAAACATAACATTTTTCGTTTTTAATTTCCTTAACTTATTTTATTCGAAATAATTTTAAAGCCCTATAGTTTTCCTAAAGAGCATTTTATTTTATTTTAAGTTTTCACATTTGTTTAACAAACTTTTTCGTTGTCGGTACTGAGTATAATTCAAGCTACGTTGTTAGCTACGTATATTTTTTTTTTTGAAAGAATCGAAAATTAATTTTCACTTACTGCGCCCATCTCTATTGCAAAAAAATTTAACCACTGGTGATGTAGTCGAGTATTCAAATGTATGCGAATAAATTTCGAAACAATTTTTACATACATGTGTAAGTGCCCCAAACACACAATAAATTCACAAATTATAAGAGAGTGTAAAAAAAAAATGCAAATCTATTGGGGGATTCACAAAGTGTCATAACAAAAAAAATTTTTAAACATTTCAAAATTCATGATATTGTGACATTTTGACATCTTGTAAACCCTCTATACATTTTTTCCTTATTCGAATGAATTTATCTTTTCTTATTTAAGGTTGACTGATTTTGATTTTTTTTTTTTAAATTGATTGACTTTTTTTTTGAATTTCACTTTTTACTACATATTAAGGTGGTGCACTAAAGAGTCGTCATATTGTCATATAGTTATGCGTTTTAGGTATGTATGTTGAAAATATTTGTTGTTGTGTATCGCACAAAAAAATTACCACAAAACAAATCTAACTTTATGCCATTATGACGCGTTATGACACCCTGTGAGTTA
>NW_016212782.1:0-1800 GCF_001687245.7 Rhagoletis zephyria | reverse complement strand
TTTTATTTGTTTCGTTATTATTTGTGCTCTACAGTTAAGGACCAACAAACCTGCCACTTGCAACAACAACAGTAAACAATAGCCTGCGTGCTAATAGTGTGTGAAAATGGAAAAATCACTGAAGTGTTTAGTTATTTCTCTGAATTACTTTTGCTTCTTTATTGGCATCTTGCCAACTGCTCACATCCATAAGAAACTTTTTGCTAGATATTAATTGTTTGACTTCGGCAATCGCTTAATATGTATGCCCCCTTCCGTAAGTGAGTTTCATTATTTTCCTAAGGCACGTATCTTTTTTTCGCGACCTATCCTAATTTGAATGCGATAGATTTATTTATGTATCTGTGCCTATGTTTATACATATCTCTTTACTTCTTTAATGTGATCACGTTCTCTGTCCAGTGATGTACTTGACGAAAAAAAAAACAGAGTAGGTATTTAAGAAGACATATTAGACGCAAGCTTTGGTCAAAGAGTGTCTGTCAGAAAATGTAAGGCAACATAAAGTATGAAAATCGAGTATTAAGCACTCTCTAGCCTACTCATGTAAATAAAGGCTAATAACGGATGCTGCTAATAAACTTAATGCCATATCAAATATTTATACACAAGCAAGCAAGGTTATCGATGTGTGCGTGGGAAATCTTTAAATCTACTCGAAGCTTACACTGGGTATCGGGCGAAACCGAACTAGGGATAAAAAATATCATGGAAGTATCGATACTTGTACTTGGAAACAGCATTGAAAGAATATATCGATACCTAATAAATATCGGGCTAAAAGTATCGATACCTACTTACATCGATATTTGTACCTATATAAGAATTGTGTGTATAAAAAACGCTATGACACATCTACGTATTTTTGTCAAAATAACTTATGTGACTATCAGTTTGGATTTTAGATGAATTCTACTTATTCTTTCTAAGAAAAATTTAAGCTTTAAAACATATTATACTAGGATGGCCTCCCAAAGTTCAAGAAAAAAATACAAAATCCAACAAGTTGTTCTTTAAAAAGTGCACAAAATTTAGTTAACATAATTTTCTTCTTTTTTATGTATGTATTTTATTTGTTATGCATAAATATTTAATTTGTACAAAGAGAAATAAAATATAGAATTCCGGGAATAAAATGGTCACCGAATCGAATTTCGATACAAGTTCTAGGTATCGGACGAATAGTATCGAGTATGTACTTGTATTTACTAGTATCGGTTTGTCCCTAAACTACCTTTGCATGATAAGCAAGGGTGCTTTTCCCCGATTTCAAATATTTTCGATAATACACTGAGTTAGAATTNTTTAGTCCGATTTGAATAATTTTCAGCAAATTGCTTTTCCGTACCAAGATTATAAGGTGCGCCAAGTTTGGTTGAATTTAATGAATCGGTTACCGAGATAAACATTTGTGGTCATAAGTGGGCGGCGCCAAACCCTATATCCAAAAATATATACCCTGTCGGAAATAACAGACTTGTCTCAGAAATTAATCAATTGACAAAGTAGTTGGAAACAAACTATTTGTGCCGTTTATGAATTTTAAAGTAGTTGGAACATATGCAGCGTCGGATAATTAGCTCGGTTTTAGGACATCGCCTTGTTTATAAAGTTAGTTGCTTACAAGAAAAAATTAAGAATTCAAACTACTTGTGGTTGGTAAAAAAGTACTTTATAAATTGCTTTCAAAGTAATTGAATTTCCGATGGGGTAATAATCTTATCTTCTGGCAATTGTTATTGCAAATACCAATTTTGAGTCAATTAGCTTCAGTAGTTACTGACTGATCGCGTTCGTTTT
>NW_016212781.1:0-1800 GCF_001687245.7 Rhagoletis zephyria | reverse complement strand
TTTCGTACATAATCTATTGACATACATTCCCACATTTTTATGCACAAAAGTGCATGTGTTGTATAGTACACTCCATGAACCAAAAATACAAGATCACGCTGGCAGGAGAGTAGCCCGTTAGAATCGCATTTAGGAAAAAAGTTTAACGATTTTGACAATAGCCGNTTTTTTTTGCCGACTCTGTTGTGAATTTACTTGCATAAAAAAAAAATTATGTAATGTGTAGAGATGTAAAGAAGAGACATTGTGAAGTCTTGCTAAAACCGACATCGATAGTTTTCAAAAACTATCGATAGTGGCGACAGTTTTAACTATCGATACCATCGATATTACCATCGATAGTATCCCAGCTCTATCATGAACCAAAAATACAAGATCACGCTGGCAGGAGAGTAGCCCGTTAGAATCGCATTTAGGAAAAAAGTTTAACGATTTTGACAATAGCCGTTTGTTTAAATTTCTTCATTGTTTACAATTTCGTCGTGGTTTTTTACTGCAATTTTCTTCTTTTTCGCCTGTGACAACGTGTGTACACATAAGGTAAAGAATAATTTAACACAACGGCATGATTTATAGAAGAATTTGCATAATAAAAATGATTATTCATGCGTTCAACAATTTCGCGGTTTTCTCCGTTCTCTTCGTTGTTTACTTCTTACAACAAAGATGGCGTCGAGATTTCGGCAGCTAGAAAATAACTTTTTTCGTTCTTTCCTTCCCGCGTGATCTTGTGTCTTTCGTTCATGGTACACTCGGAGCGCTCGCTCGTCTTTCCTAGTAGAGTGAGTATGCAGACAGCTACTCGCCTCGCACTGGGAGCGAGGCAACACACAACAGCCTCGCTCGTTTAATAGGAGCGCGAGCAAACAAGCAGCGCTCGCTCATTTGGCGAGCGAGCCAAACTTCTCGTGCCTCGCCTCATTGCTGCTATGAGTACGAGCTGCGAGCGCCTCGTTGTCTGCGAGGCATTGATTAGGAGTTTGCTCGCTCGCTCGCTCGAACTCCGAGTTTTTGCCCACCCTGCATTAGGGCATTAACAGCACAGAAACAAAAATTACAATAACAAATTATACGCACATTGACAATCAGTACAAAACAAAATTGCAGCAAACACATCATACATCAAAGTCATCGTGAAATCATCGGACCCGATAAACCACCTTGTATAGATTCGCCCTGCACTGTACATACTAAAATTATTTTGTATGCTTTCAAACTCTTCGCTCCAGTAACTATTCTAAATGTGGATTTTTCACTATTTATGCACTATTAGATATACATTCTATTAATATTATCCAAATAATAAATTGCTACTTTATTAGTAGAAACATTTGGTGCCAAATACCATCTACAATATGATATTAATTGATATGATATTGACTCTCCAAAACCATTTGGAAATTTGGACAGACTTTAAATAGCATATTCCAAAATTGTTTCCCATCTTTCTGGAAGAATTTGTTTATCTTGCCACTTTATAAAAATGGAAGTAGGACTAACATCGTAAACTATAGAGGAATTGCGAAGCTTTGTGCTATTCCTAAAGTTTTTGAGGCAATCGTTACGGAAGAACTATCTCACTCTATTACTTCTGCTATTGAATTCACCACTTATGTGTCTAATGGGTTTAAAAACAATCTTCGAACNTAAACTATAGAGGAATTGCGAAGCTTTGTGCTATTCCTAAAGTTTTTGAGGCAATCGTTACGGAAGAACTATCTCACTCTATTACTTCTGCTATTGAATTCACCACTTATGTGTCTAATGGGTTTAAAAACAATCTTCGAACGGACGTGATTT
>NW_016212780.1:0-1800 GCF_001687245.7 Rhagoletis zephyria | reverse complement strand
TCGTAGTGACTATTTTAAAACACAATTATGGCCGTGGGGTTATTCGATTGAATGTCTTATTAGCTGATTAGTTAATCGACTATTTTTTATATTAAAGTACTTCAATAAACAAGCATATGCACCGATTCCAAATATCTATTAGGCGAATTTTTAATAATATTTTTCGTAAAGTTGCGTTACAATTTAACATAAATTGGTTTCCTACGTTCTTTGGTATGTGGCTAATGGCCCGATGCGCTGGCGCTATTTGAGACGCTGGCGTCGCCGGTTATTCTAAGATTGACGACGCCGCCTCCGCAAAATCTATCGGCGTAAACGTCTAGTATGTATGTATGTATATGTTAGGAGTGTTAATCCCGGGATCCGGGATCCCGGCCGTTTTAAGGTCCCAAAAATCCCANGATTCTTGGCAAATAATTCCGGGATTTTCGGGATTTGTAATTTGCACTGATGGCAATAATATGAACACCTTTTTTTGACCAGTATTGGCTATATTTCTTTTTTTATTTAATAATTAATATTTTTTTAGTATGTAAATTTTAAACACAAATATCACTATATTCGCGAAACCATGGGCCATTTTTGAGTTTGGCGCTTGGTTGATATTTTTTTTAGTTTGAAGACTAAATTAATAGTAATCGTAAATATTTTAGCAACTTTACAAAAATGGACACAATGACAATCGTAAGTGAGCATGTGTTTGCCAACAAAAAATGCGCATAGTGAATGCGCATGGTGGCAGCGCTCAAATAAGGCACATTAAAAAGGGGAAATCAAATTTCGTTATGTTCCAGGTGTCAGCAGTCGGAAAGAAAAGTTCTTTATGTTCCTTTAGTTCACGAGATTATAAGAGACTGCAGTGTAGATTTCAACTACCACATAGTTCATGAAACTCCATTTTTTGTTTTTGCTTTCGTCTGACCAGTAATTGTAGAAAAAATTATGCAAAACGAAGGAAAAATGTAACATATAAACAGTCAGGAAAAAAGTTATAAATTTTTCTTGAATCTAAGCGAAGCAGCAACGCTGGACTCAGCTGCAAATTGGAAAATAAGAACAATAATCTTATCGTCGCTTGTACGAAAACATTTGAATTTATGGAAAACAGAAAAAATTCGACCGTCGAGCAAGAAACATTGATTTTTATTAATTTAAATCAGCATCGCTACAAAAAAATGTTTATGCATGTAAGGTCGATTAAATACTCTAAATTCAAAACTTTCCAATACTGCTCCGACGTCAGTAATTCAAAAATGGTTTAAAAAATTCTGAAAAGTGAGAAACGTGTGCTAAGGGAAGAAGTATGGGTATCGAAGAAGAATTTAAATATATTCAAGTTTTTGGTGCAGAAGGACTGGTAAGTATTGAAAACTTCCTTTTAAAATTTTATCGTTGACATATCGCAGTATTTGTTTTTGAAAAAATTATATGTTGAGGATTCTTATAAACTGGATAACATCCTCGAATTCGTCCTTCTATCATTATCAGCTTAAAAAATTACCTATTTGACTTTTTGAACCCCAAAAATTTTATTTTTTTTAAGTTCTAAAGAAAATTTCTCTTTCATTTGGTACCCATATTGTTATTCTACATTGCATTGAATTTTTAAAATAATTTTTGGAATTAATCATATCTTTTAAATTATAAAGCCCTTTAAATAAAACCTGACGTCAGAGAAAAAAATGCCACTTTAAATAAAAAAATAGATTATTTATTTTATGGTAGGAGAGCTTCTCAAACAATATAGGAGTATTTTTTCGATTTAGGTTGTTGAAAAGTAATGAATATCTAAATCCCGGG
>NW_016212779.1:0-1800 GCF_001687245.7 Rhagoletis zephyria | reverse complement strand
GTTAGGTTGATGTGGCTGCCAGTGACCCCACTAGCACACATAGGCCCTATCTCTGTTACTTACAATCATAATTTTGCTTTGAATAAAAATGTACTGAAGAGTACCGATTTCGCGCATAAAAAAAATCTGGCAACCCTAAGATTTCATAAAATAATAATAATCCAATCGGTTGAAAAATTATGGCTCTAGTGCATTACGAACGTTAAAATCCAATTTTAAACCACTGTGTGCTGGCTTCGTCGTGTTGTATGAAACGCATTTTGGCCCCAAGGGATGGCGTAGTCTTTGATAAGGATTGGGTTTAATTTTTCGGAATCTGGGAAACTTGTATAGTTAGATAATTTAATGTACTAGTAAATGTTTGATTTAAATTACGATATGGGTAAGGTATTTTTACCATTTTGAAAAAAATGTCCTTTATTTTACGTTGGTTAATATGGTCACCTCATGTATCACTACACTAGCCTTTTTAAACCCATTTCATTTGATACCCATATTTTTAATGATTGCTTTAACTTATTAAATAATTTGAGTTTACTAATTTTAAACAGGTGGCAACCCTCCTTACAATTCTAATATTCAAACTCT
The DNA here is from genome assembly GCF_001687245.7 of Rhagoletis zephyria. Classification (NCBI taxonomy): domain Eukaryota; kingdom Metazoa; phylum Arthropoda; class Insecta; order Diptera; family Tephritidae; genus Rhagoletis; species Rhagoletis zephyria. Next base: position 1,212 of record NW_016212779.1, on the reverse strand, counting down.
TACCACCTTCGTTTCCTGTCATATTTTATTATTTCAATTAGCTTATGCTTACTTTAATTAAATTCTAAATTTAAAACATATTTTCAACATATTTTAAAACCAAAACCTCGTTAAACCTTTTTCGACTTACACACATATTGCGTTACAAATTTAAATTGTGTATATAGTTCTCTTAAATATTCTCATACTCATAATAGTTTATTCGACTTGTTAAATAACTTGATTTTAACTTTTTACACAGGTGGAAACCCTCTTTAATGCTATAAATGCTAAAACTAAATATTTCTTAAAACTCCTTTGTTTGACGCCCATATTACTGTATTTCATATAATTTAATATATTTCGACTTTTTAAAGAGATGGCAATCTTGTTAAAATTAATTTTAAACCAAAACCTCGTTAAACCATTTTCGTCTAACACTTGTATTGCGGTACATATTTAAATTATCTCCTATTAATTAAAATTGAATTTGATTACAAAATCAGGTGGCAACCCTCCTACATGCAGTTTAGAAGTAAAATTTCTTCAAAGCAATTTTGATTTATATTCATATTGAAGTAATTTATATAACCTATTGCTTATATTGAATCTAATTTCGTAACAGGTGGCAACCCTCTACAAAATATTTTCAAACCACAATCTCTTTCGTCGGACATATCAGGATATACATTTCAATTTTTATGCCTTTGTTTAAATCGAACTTGCTTTTTGAAACAGGTGGCAACCCTTCTACATATAATTAAGAAATAAAGCCTCTTCAAAACCATTTCAATCGTACTCATAATGTAATAATTGGTTCAACTTAAAAATAATTTGAATTTAATTTTTGTATCAGGTGGCAACTCTTTTTGAAAAAATAGGAAGTTATTGCACACCCACAATCCATTTAGTTTGATACCTTATTTTGTAAAATCGAACGAACAGTACAGATCTGATATGACGAAAAAGGTTTCGCGTATTATCGATACATATGTACATAGATTACTAAACGAAAAACAGATACACACTAATTGCAATCAACATATGTATGTATTTTTTTACATGCATACGCTGCGATTAGGTTATAAATCAGTGGTCGGCAAAAGTTAAACTGTGTCTGTGTTAGTGAACACAAGAGAACCGCCCTGCAAAAATCGCGACTATTCCATGCATACGTGTAAAGAAAAAATTAACCACAATTCATATAAAAAATATGGTCCAATTAACATTGCG
>NW_016212778.1:0-1800 GCF_001687245.7 Rhagoletis zephyria | reverse complement strand
TTAGCAAGAAATTCTGTTAATTTTATTATATTTCCCTATGATTTTTTTTTCAATTATAAAAAAAAAAATAAAGTAAGTTTTTAATACAAAAAGTCAGGAATAAAACAGGAAAAGTTCTTAAAAATCCCGAAAAAGTCAGTAAGACTTAGGGCCGGATACTCAATGTCTGATAACACTAAGTACAGCTTAAAGGAAGGATTAAAAGCAAAATCGTTTATGTAAGGTTGGGGTGGTTGACCCGTTAAGAATCACTGCTTATTTGGTGAAACTCCAGGATCCAATCCAATCACGAACTTACAAGTGCGAATAATTTCTCCTTGAGTTCTTCAGAGGTGGTTAGAAAGTGAAAGCCAAGATATTCATAGACTAGCAAAACAGCTAGTAAAAAGTGTTAAGTCTTACTTACCCCATCATCCGTCAGCCAACTGCGACAGTAAGGGTTTAGCTTTATCGCCTGAGCTCCGATCGGCTAGTGACCTGGCGGAACCCCTATCAAAAAAGCTTTCGTTCAAAGTGCGCTAACACTCGCGAAATATTTACTAAAACGTTAAATTTCAGACAATTGTAGACAATATTCCAATGTTGTTACTGTAGCTTTCAAAGCTTGTCACTGTTGCCTACAGGCGTCTGTGCAACATAAAAAATATCGCCGAAAGTTCTGGCTCTGAAATGCTCCGGAAAAATCTACAATTGTAAATGTCTTACGGACTAAACTCGACGATTGTGAGGTCTCTAAGTCATTATGACCGTGATCAAATTGGAAAAGGACGAAGGGCCTTATAAAATTCAACAGATCTGCAGTAAAATCGTTTACCTTCCACACCAAAAGGCCGTTGACTATTGGACGAATGCTCCAATAATACCGAATACCTACGATTTCTCTCCGGACCTACAGCAAGCGCGAATCAAGTGACCTGCTCATGCTTCTCCGTCAGTGAGATTTCAGAAGGACAGCAAGTTGTTGAGCGGCTTAATGGCCTGTAGTGATGTGCTGAATTGTCGGTACCCAATTATTCCATAGCTATTTTGTATGATATCGGCTAAAACCTTGAACTTATCGCAATAGTAAAATATTTTTTTTTATCAGTTTTCACCTTGGTAGATACAAGGCTCAAGAAAAATGCTTTGACGGATGGAGAAGCCTTTCAGGTCTTCAAAGAAAATACCGTCCGATTATGACATAGACCGAAATATATGTACATATGTATACATTTTTGATTTGAATAAGTATTAAAAGCTCATTCGGCTTTTGATAGACGGGTCGCCCCCTTGAACCGCTTTTTTCCATACTTTCGGCCTATGTGCGGTTTTATTAGAAACCTAATTATTTAGGTACCGAGTATCGAATGCATTGAAAACTTTTGAAATCAGTACCGAGTATCGATCAGCATATCACTAATGCTCTTTCTCTTGGTAAATGAACCCTCGACTAAGTCCTAAAGTGCTCACAACGGACCCACTATACGTCCGAGTCGCTTTATATGAATGGAAAAAAAGAATTTTCGATCACGAATTTTGCGAAAAGTTACTCTCGTACCAGTACCAGCATATGTATATGTATGAAGATACATATTTATTTAAAAAATAACTTATTTTGTAACTTGTGTCTGCTATACTAGGTGTATCCGTCACGCATAACCTCTAAATATTGTGTCAACTAATGTACACATTTCGAGGTATGCATCTACTTACATAAACGTCGAAATACGTACAACCATATGTATATACATATGTACTTAGGCCAGTTATGTATACACATTAACCTATTTGTGTGTATTTAATGCTACTCGTACCTCAAGG
>NW_016212777.1:0-1800 GCF_001687245.7 Rhagoletis zephyria | reverse complement strand
CCACTCATAAACCTCAAACCGTCGTGTTCTTTATTCTCTCTCTACAAATTTTGCGATATGTTTGGATATTTCGCAGTAAAATCAATTTCAATCTTAATAAGGATTAAACATAAGATTAAATATATCTATGTATATGTACATATGTACGAAAAATTTTCGTACCAAGGTATATCCAAGGTAATTTTTAAGCAACGGCCACTCAGCAAAGATATTTATGTCCTTATTCATAACATCTGCCCTTCTTAATGGGACCGTATCTTTCCATTTTTCAACGACATCGCTCCAAGGTTCCAAATTATGTGAAAGCCACAACTTTTTCTCTAACGAACCTTCGTCTATAAATTGAAGCGTAAAATAGCAAACAGACCTTTGGCCATCACATGCTACTTTTATATTAGTACAACACATTTTTTGTTACTAACAGCCTAACCTAATATAAACGCACGCCATCTGTTTTGTTTTTCTGCGTCACCCGAAGTCTTCCGTAGAAGAAAATTTGGAAATTTTATTTAATTTAATTTCAGTTGTTTCCATAGAAGTTGTATTTTATTTAATTTAATTTCGGTTGATTCTATAGAAGTTGTATTATGTGCATGAGAAATTTTTGAGAGTAAATTTCCGGCGTGCGTGAATATTAAGTTGGCCTGTAAAATTACTAGCACGCGTATAAGGATGGCTCTTTCACGCAAGAATATTTTTTAAGAACATAAGTATATGTAAATTTGATTACGTCTGTGATGGCCTAGCATCAGGTATTTTGCTTAATTAGTTAGAAAGCAAATTAANATAGAAGTTGTATTATGTGCATGAGAAATTTTTGAGAGTAAATTTCCGGCGTGCGTGAATATTAAGTTGGCCTGTAAAATTACTAGCACGCGTATAAGGATGGCTCTTTCACGCAAGAATATTTTTTAAGAACATAAGTATATGTAAATTTGATTACGTCTGTGATGGCCTAGCATCAGGTATTTTGCTTAATTAGTTAGAAAGCAAATTAAAATGAACTATTATATTGAACTTATGCATACTTTGTGTTTGCGAATTTGAAAGCAAATTTTCTTGGGGACTCTGTCGATAATTGGTTGCATCCGTAATTTGTGACTGTTTGCTAATTTTGCGCCGAACATTAGTTGCTTTGTCATACAGCTTTCCTGTTGGGTTTTCGCCACTTCGTCGGTTGCAATAATATCGCTATATGAAATATAGTACATTGTTTTTGTGAGTGCATAACGTAAATTATTAAATTTTATTCTTATAAATTATCTTACCAAATCTTCAGTCGGAAAAAAGATACGATTTGCTCTGCAAAATGAATAATATCGCTCATTGCCATAGGCAGCGAGCGCTCTGAAAAATGTTCTACTATGGTATTTACCAAAACTTCGCGGTGCTCATCTAACAACAATGAGTTGTCTTTATATTGTTGCAACACGCTTCGCCCTCTGAGAGTCGATTGAAGAATAACATCTAAGCTTATAACCGGTGTACTTTCTGCTAAGTTCTTTGATTTTTCAAAAGAACTGAGCCAACTATTATTAGAACTTACAGTTGAATTGGATGCCGCCTATAAAAGATATTTTTGTGATTATAACACTTTTGTTTATGTATGTACATACACCAAAGCTCACCTCGTTTTGTCGCCAAGCATAGTTAAAGGAAAAAGTTCATTTATATCGGACTCTTTAATTAAAAAGAGTCTGTTAATACCCTGCAGCAAATCAAACTGGTTCAGAACTTGCGCTGAGCTAGCCGGACGGTACTGGTTCTTCATCTATCCCAACTCAATGCTTGCAACTGTCT
>NW_016212776.1:0-1800 GCF_001687245.7 Rhagoletis zephyria | reverse complement strand
ATTGTTCATTTTCGTTATCTAAACGCTCTGTCGATGGTGATATGAAGATAAAAGAAGAGGAAAAACTCATCTTTCGGACGAAAAATAGAAATAGATCTAAGCTGGCCACAATCTCAGACGTGATGTAGTTCAGTCGTCGCCCAAATAATTATGTACATATGTCGAAAAATTCTTTCAAAGTTGTTTAGAATATTATACTCATAAAAATTTGGTAATTTTTTTCTGAGTTTGGTAATGTTTTTTAGAGGTTTGGTAAAAAATTAAAAATCTTTGTGGCAACACTGGCAACACTTACTACCGTATTGAAAGACCAATAGGTTAGCTTTGGTGATATTCCCCAAGTCTTACCATAAAGTAGAGACAGTCAGGTGGACAACGGTGGACTTCAGTGAGTTTATTGACAAGCCCTTTTCAGCACACCAGTATGTAGTTTCTAGTTGAATTCAATTGAAACTAAGTTGTATGTACATAAAGTATATACATACCTCGGATGCACATATTGTATATTGGCAATATTGTACTTACGATTAAGGTCGCCTCTTTAGGGTCGCCGTTATACGAAGGCACCGGTGAAATATTCGTGTAAACAAGGTTGTTAAAATGTTTGGAAATACATATTTCATATTTTTCGAAAATAACTATTACTCAATGTCGCGGAACCAACCTACCACACGAAAAAAACCTCCCAGTTTTGGTAGGAAAAGCCTATGTTTGGCAACACTGGTCCTATGCAGACATTTTAGGGCATGCAGATTCAACGCGATGGTGAGACAGGCAATATATCTTAAATCAGTCATTATATATTAAGGATATGCTACAATGACATAACATGCAACAATGTAGGTTTGCATCGACGCCGTTAGATAGAGGTTTTCAAGTAACGTGCGATAATTCAAATTGCGTGGTATCAATCAGCAATAGGCGAGTTAAAGTTGGCACAAAGAAACAACAGTCTCCATGGTGAACATGTCAAAGGCGTGCAGCAAGTAATGCGATACGAAGGACGTGCATCTTAATTATTATGCATGCGAACAAGGACTTCAGGGCTACGTGGATGCAGATTAGGGAGGTGATACGACCAACCGACGATCATTTTCAGGATACGTATTTTTCCTGGCAGGTGCCAAGTTGAGTACATGGCACTATCTTCGGCAGCGAAAGCAGCTTTTGCATTTGAGGCGGTTAATGATCGAGATTGGATGTGGTGAAAAGAATACATCAACAATCATTTATGGTGATAATCTGGCGAAGAATCCAGTTTATCATGCTAGATCAAAACATATCGACATCAAACATCATTTTGTCCGGGAGGTTATTCAGAGTGGCGATATAGAACTAAGATACGTTTCAACCGGTAATATGATAGCGGATGTGCTAACTAAAAATCTGTCAAAACAGAAGCATTATCATTTTGTAAAATTAATGAGTTGAAGTTAGTTGACATTAAATTTAATATAAACTGATTCACATTGAGGAAAGGTGTTAAATATAGATTTCAATGTGATTTTGTAACTGTTCATATATACTTGCTCAAGAGTATAATTGGTGAAATAAGTATACATTCATTTCTACTTCAAATATCAAAATGTAAAATTTTTTCACTTACTGAAATAAAGCGGTTTCATCAGAGATAAATGGAAATATGTTTCCTTTGTGCATGTTGGGATATCGACTGATGTAAGCTTGNCTTGTTCATATATACTTGCTCAAGAGTATAATTGGTGAAATAAGTATACATTCATTTCTACTTCAAATATCAAAATGTAAAATTTTTTCACTTACTGAAATAAAGCGGTTTCA
>NW_016212775.1:0-1800 GCF_001687245.7 Rhagoletis zephyria | reverse complement strand
CTTGTCGGGCAGTTCGCTTAGCTGAAAAGATGAAGTGAAAACAAAATATTGTTGTTGTGGACAGTACTAAAAGTTGTGTCAGCTTATGGATGATGGGCTTTAGACTTTCACCTATTATCCGACCAAAACTCTTCTTCCACCTCTGACTGCCATCCAAGGTATCGGTGGAAGTAAGCTGCTATTGAACGAGGAGGAGGGCGCACTAAAATCAAAGCAAAGTCTGAAAAAACCCATGGTTGTAAAGGATGTTGAGACTTTAGATAGCCCTTCCACTTCTTCAAGACAGTATAAGAGATAGAGCTAACGACAGTTAAATTTGGTATAAACTAGGAGAGCAACACTACGTGTAGAAGACCTGTATGGAATGGTCTTCAGATGGATGGAAAGCTCAAGAGAAGAAGCGGAATGTGGTTTGAATACAAGCTGATGGCGTATTTTTTCACACACAATAGAGAGCGACTTCCGGCAGTTGAGAGATTTTTTGTGGTGGGAGGCATTGAAGTAGGCTCGTAGGTAGATCGTTTTCGATTTCAGGTTACACAAGTATGAACAAGTATGAAAAAGTTTAAATTAAAAAGTGGTTTATCTCTTCTAGGTGTAACCTTAAATGTATTTTATAAAAATTCTTCGATATACATAATTCACGAATGTCGCTATGCATTGGGCGCTTCTCTGGTTATGGCGAGATTTCTTGGCCGAAATAGTGCAGCGTTCGGCCGAATGTACAAAATATTTGTGCGCTCACTTTTGTAAATAAGAAATCATTTACCTGCGCCAACACGCTATCCTTAAAGTCATAATTGTATTGTTTCAACAAATCCACCACCTCACGTAATGGGTCGAACATGTAATCATAAGTGAATTGCTTTTCATTGATTGTATTGAGTACAGAAAGAATTTTGAGTAAACCCTCAAAGTCATCTTTGTTGAGCTCGATTTTGAGCGCTTCGTGAGCTTCGTCGACAAAGTCCTCCAATTCCTGTTTGGAAGAAGAGTATATAAGTGTAGTTATTACCAAATATATATATACGTTTTTTTAAATTTTTTTCACGCACCTGCAGTGAGTTCTTAACTCTATCGATTAGATCCTGCTTAAAGAGACTTATCCATTTCCCCACTTGATTTAGCATAGCGTTTTTAAAACCTCTCTTATTTAAGCGCAACCACACGTTAAAGTCAGAATAGGACTCCCATTGTGAGATCTCGCTTTGCAAGGCAATAAATTTGTCCAACTGGAAAGTAAAGAAAGTGTATTATTTAAGCACTGTTTTTTTTGTGAAAAAAAAACAATTAGCTAGATAAAAAAATATTACTTTCACTTCGTTTAACTTGCGAAGAAAATCGATTTTGTGTGAATAATAATGCCGGATTTCCACTGATACTTAAATTACAAGAATCGTAATATAACTTCTCTATAAGGTGCCCGATTTCTAAGGATTTTAGGGTTATAAATAAGCATCTTGACTCATTTTTTAGCGACATCTGAGCTTGCAACAAACGGTAAGTAGCTGACATTGTCAAGAAAAACTATATAGCGTCGATTATGTGTTTACAAAGCAATCAAACTCGGGAAAACTAAGTGAAAGCCAGGGGAGGGACATTTTTTTTAACAGCTTAATATGGGAAATCCTGTCGAAAGCTTTCGGAAGTCAGTATAAACGCTGAAAAGAAAATTTTATAAAAAATAAAAAAAAAACGTGAATTAAAAAAAAAGAGAAATAAATTCCGCCGATGTAGGACTTGAACTCGGATCTCTCGAATGGCATGCTCGTGCTTTGCTCACACGGTCAGTGCGACTGT
>NW_016212774.1:0-1800 GCF_001687245.7 Rhagoletis zephyria | reverse complement strand
TTGACACGCTTTTTGTATTCACAATGGTTGCCATTTGTTGTTCTTATTAACTATTATTATTATTGCTCTGCTATGCAAATACTTATGGAGTGTTGGTGTGTTATTGCGCCTGGTTAGCGTTGATCAGCTATGGCAGCTGCTTAATGAAGCAATGTGGCGCCTCGCAATGGCTGCAGCTACATACATACATACCTAAATACATGACTGTATCCAGAGGTCCATTTAAATATATATACATACACATGTATAACCGAGGCAATATTAACGGCAGCAATTGATTTACAGGATAAAAAAAAAAAAACAATATCAAATTGAAAGAGGAAAATCTATAAGCAACAGTGATGGTAACCCTCTCCGTGAAGTTAATATTTCCACCGTTAAAAAATGGAAAAATTAGCAGTGTTTTGAAAATACCACAGTCTTGAAAGAAGCGAACGGATATAAAAAATTATCAGATAGTTGAGCGAAAGTAAATAGCTATCCATGTCGACGGAACACCCATATAAGTAGATGGTTGATAAATCGAAAGTCAAGGGGGTTTTACCTAACCCTGTTGGCATCATACAAACCGATTGGCCGCCCGATTCTAAATTATGATGCTCATGTGTTGCCGCTGGAGACTAACAGAAAGCAGTGGACCGAATCAGAGGTCGACTTAGATGCCGGCGCTGAATACATCCCGTCCTTTTGGGACTTCCGCTTTAGGTTTCTTATACAACTTCCAACTAGGGAAAACTCTGGTGGTGGCCTATTAACAGAAACTTATAACATTGTCGTCTGCCTCGGTGGCTCAAGGATGGAAAAGGAGTTGGCGTGGATCGCTATTAAGAGCATCTTTAGAAAAGGCAATCATATAGCTTGCCTGACGACTGTAGTGTCTTTCAGACATAACTTCATAGATATCTGCTATACAAAATAGAAAGTCTCTATCAGGGAACGCCTCCATATTCGTTGACATTCAAGTGACGTTGGGACTGATGATAATTTATTCAAGAATTGTGGAAAACAAGCATTGCTAGAATTCCTGAGTCACCTCGACGTCTCTCTTTCTGCTGGGTTCCTGGACATAGCGATAACGAAGGGAACAAAATAGTCGGAAATGCAGAACAGAGAGGCGTATAAGTTACTACAATCGCCGATTTGTGATCTACTGCCTGACGAGTATAAATATGACTGCCGTATCAAATGACCAATTGCGCAATCGAGACGCCTGCGCAGTCGCAACGTTTTTAGGCCCAGACGTAACAGGCAATTGATTGCAGAACTTTTGACTGTAAACAAATCTACAGAATACAAGACTATCTGCTTTATGCCGACGATCCAACGATGGCGTATAGCAACAAGTTCTTTCTGCAGTAATTGTCGGAATACTTTGGGATAACCCCGATTAGAGCAATGTGCCTTCTCCTGGCACTCATAAAAAGTATTCACAATGGACAAAGTTTTCGGCGAGTGGAATTGGATTGATTGCTCCATATATTTACGTATTTCCGTAAGCCAATTGGGAAGTTTTTTTTTGGTTTTATATTTGAGAAAAACTCGTACCACCAAACCTCCTCATTTTCAAACGTAAGCTAAGCTAAAGGAAGACAAGGCTTCAACCTCGCTCAGATAAGCCACGAATCAGCAACACTAACGCTGCAATTGATGATCGACAATGAGTGGCTGGCAACACCAGCATTGTCAATATCACACCGTATTCAGAGCAACAGCAGCAGCAGCAGCAGCAGCAGCGGCAGCAAAAAAATAAAACACCATGAAAGTACCAAAAATAATAACAACAAACAGCGCATATAATAA
>NW_016212773.1:0-1800 GCF_001687245.7 Rhagoletis zephyria | reverse complement strand
CGCGATTTGCGCGGGATGACCAAGTTAAATAAAAGCTTATAATAAAAAGCATCCGGGACGTGCAAACCGCCATCCGTGCAGTGAAAAATGCTTCATTTTAATACAGGCGTATTTGAATTGAATATTTCCATTATACGTAGTGTATGTATANAATATTTCCATTATACGTAGTGTATGTATAATGGAAAAATCCATTTCGTTAACACTTTTCACTAGATTTAAATACGAGCATTTTTAAATGGTAATCAAATAAAATTTTTTTATTCTTACAACGCGTTTTTTTTCTCAGTGTAGACCGACGTGTGTACCGTCAATGCACATAAATAAATGAACATAAGTGATTGTAGTTACAAAGAAAGGCAATATACTTTATTATACTTACCTCTTTGTATCTCATACTTTTCGTAAAACCATTCCATACATCCTGTCGAGTTTTTGCTATAACCCTCGTTGTTACATTGCATACCAAACTTTGGGACATTCCAATTAAATAAAAACCCGCCGTATGTTGGAAACCCCCACTTCCTAAAAACGAGAGCGTTGCTGCTAGCTGGAGGACGGGTGGCGTGGCTGTCGAAGAGTGGCAGTGAAATTGTACACTTCCCAGTACATACTGGAAAGCTTCTCTATTGAGACGATACCATTTGATGAACCTAAACAAAACATTTAATTTAAGCAACAGATTTTATGTTCAAAACTACGCGGAAGGTTTAGATATTTGCCCACTGTTTCTGTGTTAGTGGGGAGGGTGTGTGGATCTTGGCACCCCACTCACTAGAAAGACCACAGTTGAAACTTTGTAAGAAGTCTGGAAACCTTTAGGAAATGGTCTAAAATTAGCATTTGGGCACCGGAAATATAAACTTGGTAAACAGTATTTTTGTGCAGCCGCGTTTAGAAAAAATAATCCTTACAATATTCAGCAGAAGCCGCTCTTCTATTGTCGAAGGTATACAACATTTCTTTTCCACGGTATTTTTGGACCAAATTTATTGATAAATTAGTGACCGAAACTTCCAAAATTTGGTTTTAAAATGAAGCTTACACCCTTGAATAAAAGTATGGGTAAATTTTTTTTGCATCAGGTCACCCTTTCGGGCACATTAGCCCGAAACCATTGGGCAAATAACTTACGAAATCTACTTACGCATTTTGTGGCAAAGCAAGAGGATTGCTTTTATCCCCTAGTTAGGGTTGCCAACCGTACTATAAATATAGCATTGTACTATTTTTCAGATCGGCGTACTATGTACTGTTGGAAAAAAATATTGTACGCAACAATACTATATTTCTTCAATTATAAATATAAATATATTTCAATAATTTGCATGAAAAATGTGTATTAGAATAGATGACCTTTATACTGAAATAACTACACTGAGAAAAAAAACGCGTTGTAGGAATAAAAAAAATTTATTTGATTACCGTTTAAAAATGCTCGTTTTTAAATCAAGTGAAAAGTCTTAACAAAATGGATTTTTTCATTATACATACACTACGTATAACGGAAATATTCAAATTAAATACGCCCGTATTAAAATGAATCATTTTCACTGCACGGATGGCGTTTTGGGCGTCTCGGATGCTTTTTCATATGTAATTAAGAAAGCATATGTATACAAAGCATGCAAAGCGGTGGTACATATGTACATACATGGTACGACATCATGCACTAGTCGCGCGCTGTGATGTTGATTCAAACTCAACATTTGAAAACACATTTACATGAGTGGCTGTAGCTGAGTGTGCAAAGACGCTTGATACAATTGGTGTTGCTACCAAGAGCGGCCGGGTTCAATT
>NW_016212772.1:0-1800 GCF_001687245.7 Rhagoletis zephyria | reverse complement strand
TAAGGACGACATCATAGATGGCCAATGCTGCGACTGGTTGATACCACTTAGGCCGTCGACACAGGTTTGGAAGATATTCCGACAGCCACTTCTTCCAAAATCGATATTGGAGCTGTTAGACTTTCCGCCACTGCTTCCTGGTTGCTCGGAGCTTCTCTTCTAGCGGGATGAGCGTACGTCACCCATAGCTCGTTTCACGCTGCGCACCAGCCTTTCCCAACAGCCACCTTTGTGAGGGTTCAGGGGGCAGGTGAAAAGCCATTGGATCCCCTCTTTTGACAGCGCATCAGCTATGTTTGCGCACTCGAACTTTTATAGCTGTCGCTTCAATTCCCTGTCGGCTCCGACAAAATTCGTGCCGTTGTCAGAGCGAATAAGTACTGGAGTTCCTTGCCGGTTCATGAAGTTTCGAATGCACATCAAGCACGTATCGGTTGACACATCCCTGGCTATTTCTAAATGCACAGCTCGAGTAGTCAATCACGTAAATAAGGCGATCCAACGCTTATCGCTGCGAGGACCCGCCACTATTACGAAGGGTCCCATGTAGTCCAGGTCGACGAAGGAGAATGGTCTCACGAAAGGCGTAACTCTGTTTTCAGGCAATTGTCCCATAATTGCCATGGTGGCCCGAGCACAATTCCTTTTACACACGACACACCACGACTCTGATGTGGGGAATTCAGTTCCGACTACGTATCTCTGCGATAATTTTCTGATTATTTTGATGACGCCAAATTCGGTGATAATTATCCACGATCAAATCGGTAACACGACGAGTTTTAGGGAGTTATAATTGGTCGACGAGCTACCAGAGAAATAGCCTGCACTGTTTAGCCTTCCATTGACTCGCATGACTCCAACGTCGTCCAAGTATGGTGTGAGCTCCCATAGTCTGCTACTGCGCCCTACGCACCCGTGCAATTTCAACGATTCGTAGTCTTCGCCATAAACATTCATTGGTACTGCGCGGCAGATAACCAAATCTGCTCTCTGCAAATCCGATGAGTCTAGCCAGGCCAATTTTCTCTTACCCGTGGTTCGCTTGCAACTATCGGAGGAGCGTAATATCCAGGCAATAATCCTCTGCAATCGCTGGAACGATGAGAATCTATCAAAAGGTGTGAGATCATTCGGAATTACTAGGAATAATAGTTTTGCGCGCAACTCTTCAGCCGTTTCTTCATGACCTACTTGTTCTGGCCATTTACTTTGGCTTTCCAGTAAAAACGTCGGTCCGCTTTCCCAGAATGACTGTCGCCTATTACTTCTAATTCGCGTACTAAAATCTGCAGGGTTCAATCACTAGGAAGCCATCGCTATGCCGATAGTTCGCTGCAGTCATTCACTCTATGGGCTACAAAGGGTTTATAGCGCCTGTGGTCTGACTTGATCCACGAAATCGTCGTTTTGGAGTCGCTCCACATCACCACTCTCGATGGATTTACGTCATGGCTTACAGTAATGAATTGACGCAAACGTGTCGCCAACACTGCCGGTTGTAGTTCTAAACGAGGAATCGAGGTCAGCTTCAACGGCGCACACTTGGTCTTGTCTGCTATGAACGACAGCTCAACAACTCCTTTTGTGTCCACGATTCTCCAATATGCCACTGCCGCATAGGCCAACTCACTGGCATCTGGAAAAAGTGTAGCTCCACTGGAACGCTCATGAACTATACACCGTAGCATCGCGGATTGCAGAGCTTTTCCAAATCCTCAAGCATCACGAGTCATCTCTCACAGAGTATGCGCGCAACACAACGCAAAACCACTCATTACAATAGAACACAACACAATA
>NW_016212771.1:0-1800 GCF_001687245.7 Rhagoletis zephyria | reverse complement strand
ATTCCGGAGAACCCAGCAAATCTCGAAATAGTAGAAAACTTCCAAATTGGTCCCAAAAATCCCGAAGTAGTCCCGAAAAGCCCGAAATAGTCCCAAATAGTCCCCAGCGAAACGCCGGGCCACGTATAACTTCTTTTTGACCGATATAACATTTCCCGTTGGTTTCATCCCATCCCGATTTTGACTGTCGCATAGTGTAATTATTGATGTAGTTACATCATTTTGTTAACTTACATAAATATGTAAATCCTTGAATAAAACATAAATACTTAATGAAGTTTACGTATTTATTTAAGATTTTTCAATTAAAATACAGTTCATTCCCTAACAAATACCATGTAATCCTAAGTTTAAAATTTTATAGAACACTTATAGAAAAAAATTCATCAAAATTTAGATTTTTTTTCGCNATCATCAAAATTTAAATTTTTTTTCGCGGATGTGTTTTTTGAGTACGCAGTTTTATAGCCCATTCAATTTTAGTGCAATAATGTGCAAGTTTCAAGTGGCTAAAAATTACCGTTGATTATTTACAATTTGTTTTGCCGAAGGTTTGTATCGCTGCCACTGAGATTTAAAATACGTAAATATTTTAAGGAATATTAAAAGAGCACTTAAAAGGAAACGAATTATAGGTAAAATGGTAAATGGGGTACGAAAAATCGAGGTACTTAGGAGGGTTGGGTAAATAAGCGGGGAGGTACTTAAGAGAGGGATTTTCTTCAGATTACATTCAAAAATTCACATTGCCCAAAAATGTTGGTTACTTAAGAGTGTTAGGTACTTAAGCGGGCGGGTACTTAAGCGGGTTTCACTGTTTGTACTTAAATATTTCTCAATTCGCAAATAAATATGCTGAACTTTGTACGTCAAAAATGTGTTTGAATATCGACTAATAAACAGCAATATAATCGTTTCCAAAATTTTTATTTAAAATTGTGTGTTGCTACAATGTTTTGTGTATGTAAATGAGTTTTTGGAAAAGTGGTCACACTACATATGTACATATGTATGTCATTCCCACGACAGCCGGTTCTACGCACCGGAATGTTGCTGTTGTTTCGGCGATCTAACCCCGTTTAGGTCGATGAAACCCATCAAACGTTGCTTGATTCTAGGGCTACATCTTCTCCGTACCTTTCTGCTCAGGGCTGGTATAGAGTCAAACCTAGGGCCAGAAATCTACACCTGCTGCGTATGCCAGAGACGACTGCATACAAACTCCACCTCGGTCAGGTGCAATGCCTGTGACGGGTGGAGTCACATCCGTAACTGCTCGGGCCTACGTACGCACCGGCAATGGACCACGACGTTCGTGGCCCCATGCTGTGCGAATCGGACCGCCTCCACGGCAAACCACCACCCGCCTGGGCAGCACACAATCAACACACCCACACCCCAACACAATACAACAATGGACACACAAACAAACACAATAGCACCCACACACCGCCGCCGGCAACTCCTAGTCCCTCCGATAATCTGCTCTGTCAGTCCAGAATATACCGTAAAGTGTCATCAGTCAAGTGCAACTCTTGCCTCGGCTGGTACCACTTTAGGGCGTGCACAGGACTTCGCAACACGCGAGATTGGACGAGTGACTATGTGGGCCCCTGCTGTGCTGCCCCGTCGCATCCCTCCCCCGCGACGCCGCCAACCACCACCACAAGGCAGCACCCCCTTTTGCAGCACGTACAGCAGGGGGCCCGCAGGCAACACAACTCTTTAACACCGCACATCACAATCGGTGTCCCAAGGCACACACAGGTGCTACAATCTAACTGCAACGGACTCCATAGC
>NW_016212770.1:0-1801 GCF_001687245.7 Rhagoletis zephyria | reverse complement strand
CAATATACTTAGATATTGTCTCTATAGATTAAATCTACGAAATATAATTCTTAAGATATATTTTTTATTAATATACTGCTTAAAAATTTTCACATAAAACCAATAAGGAATCTCTATGGATTTTTCTTAGTTTTTCATTTATTTCACCCCTTCGCTTGGAAACTTTTTACAGAGAAAATCTTCTAGTTTCTATAAATTAATATTTTAAAATATGGACGTCGAATAAATGAATCTTAAGAAATCTTTACTTTCAACATTTAGAATATTAAATAGGGTTGTGTAAAAAATAAACATAAATTATTTAGAGGAATTTACTTATTTCTAAATTATATCTATGAAGATTGCCACCTGTTTGAAAAGCCGAATTTAAGTAGCTTAAATTAAAGAAGTTAGAAAACTAAAATATGTATCACGATGTAGGTGTCAGGCGAAGAAGGTTGTAGCTCGAAATATTTTAAAGAGGGTTGCCACTGGCTAGCTAGGTTAGGTTGAAGTGGCTAGGTTAGGTTGAAGTGACCGCTCTAGCACACCTAGGCCCTTAAGATCTTGGGACCGTTGGGATACCACTAGGGATTTCAGAACCCTTCTACTCAAACCATCGCGTAGAGTCTACGAAACTACGAGACTCAATAGTTGCCGTATTCCTACTTCGTCTATGTTGATTAAATCTTCGAAAATTTCTGAGCCCAAGAACTTTCGTCTTCTTTTGCAAAGTGCGGGGCATTCGTATAGCAGATGCCATAAGGTTTCCGGCTCTTTTTCATCTCTGCATTATTTGCAGAAGTCATTGTGGGGGATCCCTAGCCTCTCCTCGAGCCTTCCAATGGCAACATGGCCTGTTAGCAGGCTCATTGATGTAGCTAGATCCCCTCTAAGTTAAAGGAATTATTAAAGGAAGGGTAACAAATTAAGTGGGTTTAAGAAAGCCAAAACCATATAAATCAATGTTTCAAAATTTATCTAAAATTTAGAAAAATTTTAATAAAAATTTGAACTTTTTCATCTGAACTTTTAGAACATTTTTGGCCATACGGTTTTGTAGCCCACAAATAAAAGTATAATAAAGTGTAAGCTTCAAGCGGCTAAAGAATCCCGTTCCCAAAAAAAATTATTAAAAATCAACGTGAATTCGTATCGGCATCTTGTACTAAAATTGTATGGGTTTTAAAATTGCATACCTAAAAGTTTCCTAAAAATTCAAGAAAATTTCAAACTTTTTTTTTAATTGTTCTAAATTTTGAACGAAGTTTTTTTTTTGGTCTTGGTTAATACGTAAAAATATTTTGATAGAAAACAAAAATTTAGCTAGAAAAATATTGTGAATATGAAAAAAATCAACATGTGAAGAATTGTTTTAGTCACTGTATATTTGCAGTATGAGTTCTTTGTTGCAACTAATCGATTTATCACTGGGTTTATTACCAAAGGCTGCGACGGAAGCCGAAGGGACATCTTCACATTAGCCCTTGATTACATAAAAGACCAGGAATGACCTAACAAGGATCAATTGCGAAGATTTTTTGATGCTTTCGAGAAAAAAATTTAACCTGTAATAATGACACTGCGGTCGACGGCTGTAAATATGTGCATACTTAGGCATCCAATCCCAGATAATTTTGTGAATCCCGGGTTTTCGGAATCTTAAATTGGTAATCCCGGGATCACGGGATATTTCGGGATATTATTACCATTAATTAAAATATGTTAACAAACTAGTTTTGTAGTCTTGATTTTTAGAAATAAAAATATATTTGTGTTTTAAGCAAAGAAATATAAATATCTTTATTTTATATCAGTTTAA
>NW_016212769.1:0-1801 GCF_001687245.7 Rhagoletis zephyria | reverse complement strand
GTTTCAAGAATTCTAAACCATACGAAAAATTGTTTGTTTCTTTTTTTTTACTTTTTATTCGTTTATTGACTTTTTCTCTTTTGATATGATATAGTTTGTAAGTGTTGCCTAATGTTATTTGTCAGGCTAAGTTTGATTTACTACGTACTGTTTACCTGTTAAACCGCATGTGATACTATTTTTTACCCTGACAAGTGAAGTAATGGGTTCTTTTGTATCTGTGGCAGCATAGCCGTTTGGATGATTAGCTTTATCTCCGATGCTACCAAACAGATATTTAAATGATAGGTTTCAGATTAGCAGATAAAAGTAATCCTTCAAAAATAACTATTATGGGTATTGTGTGTATTTCGTGACGGGCGTGGCATTAAAATATGCTTTGCCTCGATATTTAATCAAATTTTCAGTATTTACTTGCTCGAAAAACTTGAAAATTATCTGTTATAATAGTTGTGTTCTTGTAAAAATTACCCAGTAACTTGCCAGCAACTCTCCAGTAACTTAACTTCTGAGAATTCGCTTTCATAGAAAAAATATCCAAAAAAGTACGTGAACGCAAATCTATTAATAATTTGCAAGTTTCATGAACAGCTGATAAATTGACTGATTTAAAGAAAATTTACATATCATATCAGTTTGTAAATGGTACAACCTAAAGCAATAAAATACCTGATTTTAAGATAAATTTTTTTCCTCTTACGTACTAGAAATAATACACTAAAATTCTTAAGGTTATTTTCATTTCATTCGGTATCGACTAAAGTGGCATAGAAACTTGTTTTGTCAGTATGTTTCATAAAAAATTTATTAAATTATGTAATCTTATTGTTGTAATTATGCCAAATAATGTATTCGCGTTGATTTATTGTATTTATTTTTGTTGATATGGACGCTGCACAGTGGTCAGAGAAGCTATATTCTACACGAATAATTAATAAGCTGTCAAATCAACTGCCAATTTCTGTTAAGAATAAGAAAGTCTTTTTGGAAATACCACTGATTAGGTTTTTAGGCAACTAGTCACGAATTTTATGTCGAATTAAAACTTTGGTAGGTGAAAACTGTCAAATGGACTGTGAGTTTTTCCAAAAACGGGACAATCGTGTTAAAAATGCCCTGATTAGGTTTTTAGACATGCTGATCCCGAATTTCATGTCAAATTAGAACCTAAAGAGTTGACAGCTGTCAAATGGGCTGTTAATTTTTCTAAAAATAGCAGAAAATATTTTTTTAAATGCTACTGATAAACGGTTTAGGCATGCTAATCACGAATTTTACGTCAAATCAAAACCTTGAGAGTTGTCAGCTGTAACACATTCAAACTTTCTCATTTGACAACTGTCAAATGAATTCTAATTTCAGTTGAGTAACACAGCATATATATTTGTTTAGCCAAATTAATGATGTATTGTATTCGAGGGAACATATTTAAAATGAGTTTGTGATCAAATGGTGAAATAATTTTGAATTTTCAAAACGTAGTTTGAAATTTGTAATGAGCGAACTTAAGAACCTTAAAATACCAAATTTCACGAAAATTCAGTAATTTTTAAATTCTTGGACGCCATATTGAATTCGCTATTTTGGATCTTTGAAAATTGACTTCAGGCTTGTTCAGAACGTAAACGGATTCAACGGCTTGCTGAGCAGATATTACTGAAACTACTAATCAGTTTTGAGTTCGTTGGACTCTGCTGAATAAGAATAGCTTTATTCCGGCTAATTTATTCTAGTTTTCAAATATGCCTTTTCGCGTAAAACATGGCCTCTCCAACCACTGTGTGCTGCAACATTGCAGTTT